>NC_081343.1:6227520-6274442 GCF_029784015.1 Lycium ferocissimum | reverse complement strand
CCTATGTATATTGTGTACTATGTTTAGAGGCTCGTAGACGGACATGTACGTGAGCTATTGGTACTCCTGATTGCCCCCGTCGCTGTATAGTATGACCGTAAAGCTTACTAGTTTATGTTCATAATTGTGCTATGTATGTTAATGCTAGTCAAAAAAAAAAAAAAAAACGGTGTAGTTCATACGTGCAATAAGAGTCAGCGGGTTCGCTCGGCTCCGAATATGGGGTCGGGTGCCCATCACACCCTAGTAAGATCGGGGTGTGACAAGACTGTCCGGTTAGGGGTGGTACAGGCAGTTCAGCTCAGTCTACCGGGTCAGCTGGGGGTTCATCTTCATCCTCGGTAGCTATGCGCCTACGGGCGAGGTACACTAGCATCGAAGAAAGCCAAGGTAGGGGTCGTGGTGGAGTTCCTAGTTCTAGCGGTCATTCGAACCGCATTTATGCTTTAGCTTCCGCCGACGGAACCGGAGGCGTCGCCTAATGTCGTCACGGTATATTCGGTTTTCTCTCGAGAGATGTATGCATTGATTGATCCAGTACTACATTATCGTATATTTCTCCACTTGTTGCTAATAAAATTGGGATAGAATCGCGATCGATAGAGCCTTTTGAGGTAGCTACACAGGTAGGGGACTACATTTGTAACTTGATCGGATTATAGAGATTGTTCAGTGATTATCTGTGGCCGCTGTACTAAGGCCGATCTGGTAGAGTTAGATATGACTGAGTTCGACGTGATTATGGGTATGGATTGGCTAGCTTCTTGTTATGCTACTGTCGACTGTCAAAAGAAGATAGTCCGTTTCCAGTTTCCAGGGGAACCAGTTATAGAATGGGCAGGTAATACAGCATCGCCGAGGGGTAAGTTTATTTCATACCTCAAGGCCAGCAAAATGATCAGAAAGGGGTATATTTATCATCTGGTCCGTGTTCATGATTTAGAGGCAGAGGCACCGACTCTTGATCGGCCCGATGGTTAATGAATTTGTAGATGTATTCCCGGATGAGCTTCCGTGTCTTCCCCGCGGAGATAGAGTTTGCTATTGATTTATTGCCAGATACTCAGCCTATCTCTATTCCTCCGTACAGAATGGCACCTGCAGAATTGAAAGAATTGAAAGAACAACTGAAAGATTTATTGGAGAAGGGTTTCATTCGGCCCAGTAGATCACCCTGGGGAGCTCCGGTATTATTTGTGAGAAAGAAGGATGGATCGCTACGGATGTGCATTGATTCTCGGGCAAAACCTAATAAGGTAACCATAGAGAATAAATATCCCCTCCCCGGGATTGATGATTTGTTTGATCGGTTGCGGGGTGCCGGTGTTTCTCGAAGATAGACTGCGGTCGGCTATCATCGGGTGCAGTGCACGAGAGGCTGATATTCCCAGACGCATTCGGGACCCGATATGGGCACTATGAATTCGAGTGATGTCTTTTGGGGCGATGAATGCCCCGGCGGTATTTATGGACACGATGAATCGGGTATTCGAGACCGTTCTTGGATATGTTTGTGATCGTATTTATCGATGATATTCTGGTTTATTCTCGGTCGAAGCAGAGCATGCAGACCATTTGAGGACGGTACTTGGCACACTCCGGCACCAGAAATTATATGCTAAATTTTCTAAATGTGAATTCTGGTTATCTTCAGTGGCATTTCTGGGACATATTATTGGGGCTGATGGCGTCCGGGTGGATACCCAGAAGATTGAGGCCGTAAAGAATTGGCCTCGACCTACGACGCCGACTGAGGTGCGTAGCTTTACGGGGATTGGCCGGAGTATTACGGGGAAGTTCGTGAGAAGTTTGCTTCGATTTCAGCTCCTTTGACAAGGATGACTCGAAGGGAGCTAAGTTTCGGTGGTCGGATGCTTGCGAGCGCAGCTTTCCGATTCTTCGAAAGAGAAGTTGACTACGGCTCCGGTTCGACACTTCTCGAGGGCGCAGATGGGTATGTGATTTATTGTGATGCCTCTAATATTGGTTTGGGATGTGTGTTGATGCAGCACAGCAGAGTGATAGCTTATGCTTCTCGGCAGCTCAGAAATCATGAAAAGAATTATCCTACTCACGATTTGGAGTTGGCCGCGGTTATTCATGCTTTGAAGAGGTGGAGACATTATTTATATGGGGTTCACGTTGATATTTATATAGATCATAAGAGCCTCCAGTACATCTTTAAGCAGAAGGAGCTGAACTTGCGGCAGAGGAGGTGGTTAGAGTTGTTAAAAGATTATGATGTTGATATTCTCTACCATCCGGGGAAAGCTAATGTTGTAGCAGATGCACTTAGTCGCAAGTCTATGGGTAGCCTAGCAGACGTGCCATCAGAGAGTAAAGCAATGGTTCGCGATATTCATCAGTTGGCTAGTCTTGGAGTTCGTTTGGCTGATTCTGGAGATGTTGGGGTTTCTGTCAAGGTATTCTTTGAGTCCTCTATTACGAGAAGATATTAAGCGGCATCGATATGAGGATCCTATCTTGGCACGATATAGGGATGCGGCCACAGCACGAGAAGACTTCCGTTTGAGATTTCACACCGATGGAGTGTTATTTCACGGGGGAGGGGTTGTGTGTACCGACGTTGCGGGGTTGCGGCGACGGGTTATGGGCGGGCACATCATGCCCGATATTCGTTCACCCGGGGTCGACGAAGATGTACCATGATCTCGGATGCTTATATTGGTGGGATGGTATGAAAAGAGATATAGCGAGTTCGTCGCTCAGTGTCCGAATTGCCAGCAGGTTAAGATTGAGCACCAGAAGCCCGGTGGGCTATTGCAGGAGATGGAGATACCGACGTGGAAGTGGGAGATCATTAATATGGATTTTATCACAGGTTTACCTCGCACTCCACGGAGGTACGACTCTATTTGGGTTATTGTTGATCGGCTGACGAAATCAGCTCATTTTCTTCCGGTCCGGACTACCTACTCAGCTGAGGATTATGCCAGGCTTTATATCAGGGAGATTGTGCGACTGCACGGAGTTCCCTTATCTATTATCTCCGACAGAGGCGCCCAGTTCACAGCTAATTTTTGGAGATCGTTTCGGTGGGATTGGGGACGCGGTGAGTCTCGGTCTGCATTCCATCCCCGATCAGACGGACGGGCGGAGCGCACTATACGGACATTGGAAGATATGTTGCGAGCACGTGTTATTGATTTCAGAGGTAGCTGGGAGGATCATTTGCCACTTGTTGAATTTTCTTATAATAACAGCTACCACTCCAGTATTCAGATGGCACCTTATGAGGCATTGTATGGCAGAAAGTGTAGGTCACCGATCGGTTGGTTTGATGTTGGGGAGACTGAGTTGATTGGCCCAGATGTGGTCCAGCAGGGCGTGGATAAGGTGAAACTTATTCGAGAGAGATTATTGGCAGCCCAGAGTCGACAGAAATCATACGCAGATAATCATCGTCAACCTTTGGAGTTTCAGATTGGCGATTGGGTTTTCCTGAAGGTGTCATGTTATAGCCCGTATTTCATACGTTCGGATATTGCGAGATACTGGTGAGAAGTTAAGGACAAGACTGGGTTCCAATTTTTTTTTTTTAATGTACAAGTTGGTTTTGAAAATTATTTATGACTATTATTAGTATGGAAATATTGTGAAAGGTTAAGGGCAAAAAGAGAAAGTCGCAAAAGGGGTTGTGGAAATAATGTGGAAGGCTAGGGGTAAAATAGTAATATTAAGAAAAGTCGAGGGGCAAAACGGGAATTTTATAGAAGAGTTCATAAGAGTTCCAAAGGGGCCATATTGGCCATGTGAAGAAATAAGGGGCAAGGATGAAAAAAAAATAATAAGTCATCTTTTGTGTTGGAAGAAAATTCAAGAAAAAAATAAGGAATTTTCTAGAGAAGGAATGAAAGGGACCTAGTTATAAATATGGAAAAAATTGGTGGAAGGCTTCTATATATATATATATAAGTAGGAAGTCATTTTTATTAACATAAGTCTCTAGAGATTTCAAGAGAGAAGAGAACAAGAAAGAAAGAGGAGAACAAAATTGGCCATTCGGCCTTGGAGAAAAAAAGAGAAAAACCGAAGAAAAAAAAAAAAAGAAGAAGGGAGTTTTCAACTTGTTCTTCCTAACCAAGTAATTCAATAAAGGGTTCTTGGTAGGGTGGAGTGATTTGTAGAGCAAGGAAAACACAACTTCATAAGTTGGAAATTTAAGCTAGTTGGAGAATCAAAGAAGGAGGTAAGAATTCATTCTCTTTATATGTTATGGATATTTTTGCATGTTGTAGTATACAAAAAGGAGTGAAATTCATGAGAAATATGGAAGTGAAGGGGGGGGGGGGGGCCGTGCATGTGTATATGTGTGTGTGTAGAGATTTTATGCTAATTATTTTATTTAGTGTTTGGTTGTTATTGTTGATAATGGAAGTTGAATGATTTTGGAAAGGTTGTAGTTGTGCATGCATGAAGTTGGCCGTATAACTATGGTGTGATATAAAGGAAAATGGGTCAATTTTATTTAAGTGAATGGATTGTTGTTGTGTGGATTCTATATTGTTAATGAAAAGCTTAATGATCTTAGAGAAATTATAGTAGTTGGAGACTTGTGATGGAAGTTTATGTACATTGAATATTATGTTCTTATATGTATGGAAGATAATGATATTAGTATGACGTTGTTGGAATATATATATTATAAGGTTGTTATTGTTTTATTGGAGTTGGAAGGTTTTGAAAGAAGTAGTAACTTGATTGAGTTGTTATAATATATCTTGGATTGAAATTGGAAGTTGTTAGTATGGTTGTGATATGATAATTGATAGTTTGGCTGGGTTGAATTCCCGGGGTTGTTGTTGATTGAAATTGGCCAAGTTGAACTTGGTGGGATGGTGTATTTACAGGGGAAGTACTGCCGAAATTTCGGTAGACAAATGGTTACTTTGAATTTCAACTTCTAGATGCCTAAATTGACACTTGGTAAATGTGACCAAATTATAGATTTTGGCGAATTTGGAGCGGAGATTTGCGAAGCGTGAAACAAACGGAAAAGGTACGTAAGACTTCCCTCTCCTTTCTTTGGCATATCTTAGATGTATAGGCTTGGTTACGCGCCTCGGGATCTCCCTAATTCTAGAAATCCACGTTGGAGATTGACCACTATTCCTTCAGTAGAATTGAACCAACAGCTTATGAATGGTGAAAGGGTGGTTTGAACACTTAGAACTTGCACAAATAGGACCCGATTACCCTAAAACCCTCACAAGTAATGCCATGGAGCGTATTATATGTAAATTGTATATGCCGCCTCACTTGACCGAGGTGGGTCCACTATTCCCGGATTCTTCCTTAATGTCCCTCTTACCAAATGATAGGTGTTGTAATTATTTTAAAGAGAACCTTTCTATGATGCCAATAACGATGAAATTTATGAAGAAAATATGTTGACGACGAGTATAATAAGAATGAGTCCACGACTAAAAGTTTCAAGTTAAGAGCTCAAAATGAGTATGAAAGTGTCCAGTTGGTCCATGAATTCAATCCTACTTCTTATTGTGGCTCTACTTTCTAAAAGATTCTAAAAGAGATATTATTTGAAGCTTATGATCATATGCTACGCTTTATTCCAATGCCACGTTTTATTGATAGTCTCGCCTTATACTACTAAATCATGTTTTCTATGTATTGTATGTATAAGTATATGTATATGGGGAAGTTGGGAATAAAGGGAAGGCGCTATAGGCGCACAGCCACCTGATCAGTTGGAGTATGATACATGATTTCGTCCCGGACGCGGGATGTATGGTTAAATGGATCGGAGCCGACGCCTCGGCGACATGATAATTTCTATGATGTATAAGTATATATTTATATATGAAAAAGAGATATTTTCAAAGAAAGTAAAGTATAGCGCATATGGATCGGGCTGCACGTTCCGCAAAGAATATAATAGATGTACGGATCGAGTTACGCAATATAATAGATGTACGGATCGGGGTACGCACGTTCCGCGGCACTAAGCATGCATAGTATATCTGCCGAAGGGCATCTATATGTACAGGTTATCTTTCTACCCTATGATATGCTATTCTTTCATGATATTGTCCTTGTTCTACGTTTTCTGCATGTTTTATTCATGTCTTACGTACTCGGTACATTACTTGTACTGACGTCCCTTCTTGCGGACGCTGCGTTTTATGCCGCGCAGGTAAGCAGATAGACGGGTCCGGTCTTTAGAAGCTCCACCAGCGGTTCGTCGAGGGTGCTCCAGTTGTTCCGGAGCCACTGCTTGTTGGTACTACTTTTATGTATATATTTGGGCACAGCAGCACTTAGCCCATTTTGATTCTATATGTAAATTGTCTTGAGGCTCGTAGACAAGATATGTACAGACGGATGCTTTGTAGCGGTTGTCGCCGCCGATGTAAATTAAATTAATACGGTTTATCGTTCAAGTTTATAATTATATTACAAAGTGATCATGCAAATGGAAAAAAAAAATTTAGTGCGGTAATTCACACGGCCCACTTAAGAGTAAGAGTTTGAAACGAGGCGAGGGGTGCTCGGTACGAGTGTCGGGTGCCGTCGCGGCCCCTAGTTGGGTCGTGACGAAGTGGTATCGAGCGAGGGCGGTCCTATGGGTTTGTCTACGAGCCGTGTCCAGTAGAGTCCTGTTTATGGGTGTGTAGCGCGCCACACTTATAAACGGGAGGCTGCAGGGCATTTAGGAAATCTGACCTTCTTTGTACTCCTAGATCGTGCGATAAAGCTATGTTACCGTGTTCCCATATTCTTTTCTAATTCGTGCTATGGTTTCGGTAATGCCGGTGAAAGAGAAAGCTACGGCGGCCCGAGAAGGGCAAGACGGCGGGTGGAAAGAATTGAGCGGGAGCGCCGGGGAAGTAGAAGAAGGCGAGTCTCATAACGAGACTCCTCCCCAGACCTCCCATGCTCCCCCCGTATCAGCAGAACAGAGAAGGGCCCCAGCTCCAGCCCCAGCACCTCCAGTTCCCCCGCCAGCAGCTCCGGGCCAGCAGATGGCAGAGGCCATCCAGTTAGTTGCCGCACAGACTCAGCGGCAACATGCAGATCAGGGAGATAGGGCGGTGAGTGCTAGGGCCCGTGATTTTATTGCCTTAAGACCTCCGGAGTTTTATGGATCGAAACCAGAGGAAGACCCGCAGAATTTTATAGATGAAATGTTGAGAACACTGAGGATCATACATGCTTCGGATATGGAGTCAGTGGAATTAGCGTCATACAGGCTGCGGGATGTGGCAGTTCTGTGGTATAATAGTTGGGTAGCTTCGAGGGGAGCAAATGCCCACCCCCGGTTTGGCAGGAGTTCACGGAGGCATTTCTGCGACATTTCTTACCGCCGGAGGTTCGACGAGCTCGCGCGGATATGTTCTTGAATCTTAAGCAGGGAAATATGAGCGTTAGGGAATACAGCCTCCGCTTTAACTCGCTATCCAGGTATGCCCCAGCCATGGTAGCTGATATGGGAGATCACGTGCACCGATTTGTAAGTGGGTTGGGGCCACATTTGGTTAAGGAGTGCTTGACGGCTTCACTCCGAGGGTGGGATGACTATTACCGTATCCGGGCCCACGCCCAAACCCCGGAGGAACAAAGATCACTTACGACGAGAGGGGAACGTTATCCAGATAGGGGTTCCAGGAAAAGAGGTAGATCTTTCGGGGCTAAGAGCGAATACAGAGGGGGCCAGGCACAGGAGCAATCTAGATATTCAGGCCAATCAGCGGCCAGTGCACCTCCTCGGTTTGCTGATAGAGCTTCAGGGGTTCCAATATGGCGCTGAGTCTAGCAAGACAATGCTACCCCCACCACGGTGTTCTCGGTGTGGTAGGCCACACTCTGGAGAGTGTCGCGCAGGCACAGGTGCATGTTATACTTGCGGGCGGGTTGGCCATAGGATGCGTGATTGCCCGCTGAAGAACGAGGGAGGAAGAGCCCAGCCCGCCGGTTCGGCAATTGGTTCGTCATCGACCGTGCACCCGCCCGAGCGGACTTCCCGTGCCGGCGGGCCGTGGCCGAGGTAGAGAGAGGGCGTCCGAGTTCCGCCGGTCCTCCCCACCGTATATACGCGTTGACAGGACGGCAGGATCCTGAACCATCCCCAGACGCCGCCGCAGGTACATTATCGGCATTTTATTATTATGTGAATGTGCTAAATTACCCTAGATGTTATTATATTATATCCCACTCCTTGCATTACTAAATATAGGGGGAAATTTGAAGATTCAGGATGAGGAGTACCGTATACATAGGAAAAAGATGGTTATAGGTAGTCGTGAAGGCTAAAATAGTAATTACAAGAGAAAGACGCGTTACGAGGGCATCCCGGAAATTGTCAAGACACCAATACGCCCCAGATTATGTGATAAAGATAGCCCGGGAAATGGAGGCGAAAATACTAGCGTTAGAACGCCTAAATGCACTAAAGTTTCGAGGTTAAGCGTGCTAGGGTGAGAGCAATCTCAGGATGGGTGACCCCCCCCCGGGAAGTACGGGAAAATTTTGGAAGTGCAAATGTAAGAGATAGATGTAATGTTAAAGCAAACAGCCCTGATGAAATTAGGATATGTGGGATGGTTAGAAACCCGAAAGGTTGCGTAGGCGGAGACGGACTAGGCAAGGGAAGAAAGTATGAATTTGGAATTGAAGAGAGTATGACCGTGGTTGGAGGTGTTGCAGTAAAACAGTAGTATATATATATATATGCGGTTGTAACCTATCATTCGTGGCTGTAGGGTTCCAGGAACAGTACCGCGATATATGGTAGATCGCGGGAAGCGATGGTTATTTCAAGGGCATAGGCGCGCATAGACCCTCTTAAGAAAGGGGGGAAGGACATGCTAGGTTTAAGATGGACTATGGCGATTGAAGTTTCCACAGAGAGACTTATTAATACAGGGCCAGTGTTCGGAGCTAACCCAACAACTCAATTGACCTACGACAGAAAAGGGCAACCTAAGTCTCCAAAAGGGAGATGTTAAGCGACATGTGAGGTATCTATGAAGGAGACCTCCCCGAAATATCATAATACACTATGAGGTCAGTTGGACATTCGAGGACGAATGTTCCAAAGGGGGGGAGGATGTTATAGCCCGTATTTCATACGTTCGGATATTGCGAGATACTGGTGAGAAGTTAAGGACAAGACTGGGTTCCAAATTTTTTTTTTTAATGTACAAGTTGGTTTTGAAAATTATTTATGACTATTATTAGTATGGAAATATTGTGAAAGGTTAAGGGCAAAAAGAGAAAGTCGCAAAAGGGGTTGTGGAAATAATGTGGAAGGCTAGGGGTAAAATAGTAATATTAAGAAAAGTCGAGGGGCAAAACGGGAATTTTACAGAAGAGTTCATAAGAGTTCCAAAGGGGCCATATTGGCCATGTGAAGAAATAAGGGGCAAGGATGAAAAAAAAATAATAAGTCATCTTTTGTGTTGGAAGAAAATTCAAGAAAAAAAAGGAATTTTCTAGAGAAGGAATGAAAGGGACCTAGTTATAAATATGGAAAAAAAATGGGTGGAAGGCTTCTATATATATATAAGTAGGAAGTCATTTTTATTAACATAAGTCTCTAGAAATTTGAAGAGAGAAGAGAACAAGAAAGAAAGAGGAGAACAAAATTGGCCATTCGGCCTTGGAGAAAAAAAAGAGAAAAACCGAAAAAAAAAAAGAAGAAGGGAGTTTTCAACTTGTTCTTCCTAACCAAGTAATTCAATAAAGGGTTCTTGGTAGGGTGGAGTGATTTGTAGAGCAAGGAAAACACAACTTCATAAGTTGGAAATTTAAGCTAGTTGGAGAATCAAAGAAGGAGGTAAGAATTCATTCTCTTTATATGTTATGGATATTTTTGCATGTTGTAGTATACAAAAAGGAGTGAAATTCATGAGAAATATGGAAGTGAAGGGGGGGCCGTGCATGTGTATATGTGTGTGTGTAGAGATTTTATGCTAATTATTTTATTTAGTGTTTGGTTGTTATTGTTGATAATGGAAGTTGAATGATTTTGGAAAGGTTGTAGTTGTGCATGCATGAAGTTGGCCGTGTAACTATGGTGTGATATAGAGGAAAATGGGTCAATTTTATTTAAGTGAATGGATTGTTGTTGTGTGGATTCTATATTGTTAATGAAAAGCTTAATGATCTTAGAGAAATTATAGTAGTTGGAGACTTGTGATGGAAGTTTATGTACATTGAATATTATGTTCTTATATGTATGGAAGATAATGATATTAGTATGACGTTGTTGGAATATATATATTATAAGGTTGTTATTGTTTTATTGGAGTTGGAAGGTTTTGAAAGAAGTAGTAACTTGATTGAGTTGTTATAATATATCTTGGATTGAAATTGGAAGTTGTTAGTATGGTTGTGATATGATAATTGATAGTTTGGCCAGGTTGAATTCCCGGGGTTGTTGTTGATTGAAATTGGCCAAGTTGAACTTGGTGGGATGGTGTATTTACAGGGGAAGTACTGCCGAAATTTCGGTAGACAAATGGTTACTTTGAATTTCAACTTCTAGATGCCTAAATTGACACTTGGTAAATGTGACCAAATTATAGATTTTGGCGAATTTGGAGCGGAGATTTGCAGGCGTGAAACAAACGGAAAAGGTACGTAAGACTTCCCTCTCCTTTCTTTGGCATATCTTAGATGTATAGGCTTGGTTACGCGCCTCGGGGATCTCCCTAATCCTAGAAATCCACGTTGGAGATTGGCCACTATTCCTTCAGTAGAATTGAACCAACAGCTTATGAATGGTGAAAGGGTGGTTTGAACACTTAGAACTTGCACAAATAGGACCCGATTACCCTAAAACCCTCACAAGTAATGCCATGGAGCGTATTATATGTAAATTGTATATGCCGCCTCACTTGACCGAGGTGGGTCCACTATTCCCGGATTCTTCCTTAATGTCCCTCTTACCAAATGATAGGTGTTGTAATTATTTTAAAGAGAACCTTTCTATGATGCCAATAACGATGAAATTTATGAAGAAAATATGTTGACGACAAGCATAATAAGAATGAGTCCATGACTAAGAGTTTCAAGTTAAGAGCTCAAAATGAGTATGAAAGTGTCTAGTTGGTCCATGAATTCAATCTTACTTCTTATTGTGGCCCTACTTTCTGAAAGATTCTAAAGGAAATATTATTTGAAGCTTATGATCATATGCTACGCTTTATTCTAATGCCACGTTTTATTGATAGTCTCGCCTTATAATACTAAATCATGTTTTCTATGTATTGTATGTATAAGTATATGTATATGGGGAAGTTGGGAATAAAGGGAAGGCGCTATAGGCGCACAGCCACCTGATCGGTTGGAGTATGATACACGATTTCGTCCGGACGCGGGATGCCGGACGCGGGATGTATGGTTAAATGGATCGGAGCCGACGCCTCGGCGACATGATAATTTCTATGATGTATAAGTATATATTATATATGAAAAAGAGATATTTTCAAAGAAAGGTAAAGCATAATGCATATGGATCGGTTCCGCACGTTAATAGATGTATGATCGCACGTTCCGCAATATAATAGATGTACGGATCGGGCTGCACGTTCCGCAGCACTAAGCATGCATAGTATCTGCCGAAGGGCATCTATATGTACAGGTTATCTTTCTACCCTATGATATGCTATTCTTTCATGATATTGTCCTTGTTCTACGTTTTACGCATGTTTTATTCATGTCTTACGTACTCGGTACATTACTTGTACTGACGTCCCTTCTTGCGGACGCTGCGTTTTATGCCGCGCAGGTAAGCAGATAGACGGGTCTGGTCCTTAGAAGCTCCACCAGCGGTCCGTCGAGGGTGCTCCAGTTGTTCCGGAGCCACTGTTTGTTGGTATTACTCTTATGTATATATTTGGGCACAGTAGCACTTAGCCCATTTTGATTCTATATGTAAATTGTCTTGAGGCTCGTAGACAAGATATGTACAGGCAGATGCTTTGTAGCTGGTTGTCGCCGCCGATGTAAATTAAATTAATACAGTTTATCAGTTCAAGTTTATAATTATATTACAAAGTGATCATGCAAATGGAAAAAAAAAATTAGTGCGGTAATTCACACGGCCCACTTAAGAGTAAGAGTTTGAAACGAGGCAAGGGGTGCTCGGTACGAGTGTCGGGTGCCCGTCGCGGCCCCTAGTTGGGTCGTGACATGTCACCTATGAAAGGTGTTATGAGATTCGGCAAGAAAGGGAAGCTCAGTCCGAGATATATTGGACCTTACCAGATTGTTCGCACAATAGGCAAGGTTGCCTATGAGTTAGATCTCACAACCTGATTTGGGAGCGGTACACCCCGTATTTTATGTTTCCATGCTCTCGTAAATGTATTGGTGATCCCTCCGAGTTTTTCCCGTAGATGATATTCGAGTCACAGAGAGTTATCTTATGAGGAGCGACTATAGCCATATTGGATCGTCGAGGTAAAAGGTTGCGGAACAAAGATATGGCCTGTTAAAGTGTTGTGGCGGAATAATAACCGAGAGGAAGTGACCTGGGAAGCTGAGGAGCAAATGAAGAAGAAGTATCCTCACCTATTTTCAGAGCCTACAGGTAATCCAATCCTCTATTTGACTATGTGGTTTGATAAATAAATTGTTCATCAATGAATGTACTGTTGAGAAAGTTGAGAAAGAAACTTTCCCAAATTGTTTGTATGACCCGTAAGGTAAATCTAACATTCGAGGATGAATGTTCTTAAGAGGGGGAGGATGTTAGAACCCGTATTTTGTGCATTGGAACAATCTGAATTAATTACGATAAGTTAAGGACAAAACTATTTCGGGATACAAAGTCGGGATTCTTGACCTTCGATTTTATTTTGAGATATAAGTTGTGCATGAATTTATTGGTATGGAACAATTAGAAAAATTTGGGACCAAAAGTGATAAAATTGGAAGTTGAAATCATCCACAATTTCCATGGTGGGCCGTGTATAGTGGGAGAGGGACCCCACACAATTTTGTGCCATCTTTTAATTGGGACAACACATTAATGTGGGCCAAGGGAATTTTACCTCCATTTAAGTGATAAAAGATGACTTGCTAGTCTTTATTTTCATTCATCCACACTTAGAAAAAAAGGAGCAAAGCTGAAAACCCCCATTGGAGGCTCTCGGCTAGCCTTGGAGAAAATCAACCCCCATTTTTAGCTCTTCCAAAATTATTCCATTGATGTAAACCCATTATTTTGAGGTCCCTAAGTAGCGTGGAAGCATCGTTGGAGCGATCAATCCATTATTTTTCATCTTTTGGAAACCCTAGGCCATTGGAAAGTTGAAGAAGAAAGGTAAGCATTCATTATGTTTTATGTATTGTGAAGGTTGTATGCTTGTTGTAGTATGTTAAATTGGATGAATATCATGAAAAATGTTATGTTGGATATGAGTTTTGTGTAAGGGGTGCCATCCGTGCAAGTGGGTGTGTGTTGTGTTGTGTTGAAACTACGAATTAAAGCTTAGTTAGCATTGTTATGATCATTGTAGGGTGAAGAATGAATAAAACTCATCTTTGTATGTTGGTGGGAGGTTATGGCCGAATGTAGGCCATTATTGTATGAGAATTGAATTAACGTCGCTTAATGTTTTAGCCGTCGTCGCTATGAATTCTATGTTGGAAATGAATGTTTAGTGACTCAAAATGATATTGTGATTGTTGCGGACTGATTTGGAGATTTTTGTACATTTAATGTAAATTATATATTGATGAGAATAGCATCGTTAAAATGTAAATTGTGGATACAATCATGATTTGAAAATAAGGAATAAGTTGAAGTGAGGTTCTCGGTTTGGGGCTGTTTTCGGCTGAATTGGAGAAAAATTTGGGTTGTTGGAAATGTTGTATGAATTGCTTAGGATGTCTTTAAATATTGTTGGTATGGGTTCGGGTTAGTATGTGAATGTATAAGCGTCGACGTTGGCTTGAATGCAAGTCGTCGAAGTGAATTTGTGTAAGTTGTTGAATAATGGAAAAGAAAGCTATTGTTGTTGTATTGTTTTCCGGATTGGTTGTTGATGTTGCTAGGTTGGTTATTGTTGTTGTTGTTGATTGTTTTGGTCGAGTTAAATTCTTGGGGTAGCATATTTACAGGGGAAATGCTGCCCAAATTTCTGTAGAATTAAGGACGAAATTGGAATTTAATGCCCAAAAAGTCTTTAGCTAATGTTTGGCATTTTATGGCTTGTTTATAGATCGTGGGCAGCCCGAATCATAGGTGGGATTTAGCTTGAGTTTGGATCATTTTGGAGAGCGTTTGAGGTATGTAAAGTAACCTTTCTTTTTGGCATGCCTTAGTTAAAGTAGGCTATGATACGAGCCTCTAGGAAACTCTATTCTCGCAATCCGAGCTTGTCTACGATTCGCATGTGTTTCCTTGGTATTCTTGTGCTCATATTCCATAACATTGATCCTTATATCCTTGGAATTCATAATTTGTAAAGATTTCATGAAAGCTGATTTTTGGTTTTAAAGCTTATTCTTTAGCGATTCCAAAAGTTCAAACGCTCATAACTTTCACAGAAAAGCTCGGATTGCTTTAAAATTTTCGTAGGAGTTTGTATGATATAGAATGAGTATGTTTTTCATAGGCGGGCTCAGTTCGGGTCTATACTCGTCCGTGGGTCCCGCGACGCCCTTTTATGTGAATTCGATAACTTTTGAAACAAAAAGTAATAATTATTATTCCGATTTCGAATATGACTATTTCACTTATCTTTTGGATTTATGATAATGATTTTATGCATATGATCACTCACTACTCCGCTCATGCCTACTATGATATCGTTCGCGGTTCCGGCCGGTTCGTTGTCGTGCGCATTATGATGTATTCCGGTGTTATCTTGCGTGTTCATGGTTTACCGAGTTCCTCGCTCGAGGGCCGGGTTCCACTTATATTTGGTGTGATACCGTGTATGGCGATATCTTGTGTATGATATGTGACGGAGATTCGAAGATTTGAAACTTTTACGGTGTTATCTTGTGTTATGGCGCCATTGACAAAGCGGCGACCATATTTCACGTGCCCTATGCATGATTTATATTTTGAAGTAATATTTTGATATTTTGGAAATGCATTTACTTTCTGTACCTCTATTTCGATTATGACCCAGATTTGTATATTACATTTTCTGCTTTGCATACTCAGTACATATTTCGTACTGACCCCCTTTCTTCGGGGCGTTTCATGCCCGCGGTACGGACGCACGCTTGGTGATCCACCCGTTTAGGACACCCTCTTCTCGCTATTTGGAGTGCTCCTCTCATTCCGAGCTTATATTTTTGGTATATATATTGTTCTTGCATTTGTATATATTCGTTCGGGGTACGGCGGGGCCCCGTCCCGTCATATGATTCTCCGTCCGTTTAGAGGTCCGTGGACATGTTTGTGGGTTGTGCCTACTTCCGTACGTTGTGTTTGTATATGTTGTGTTTAGGGGCGATTCCGTATTCGCCGCGCACCCTTGTCGGCCCGCATATGTATATATGTTGTTATTAGCCCCGTGTGGCCTTTGTTGGTATTTTACTGTACGCGAGGTTATTTTGGATAGTCCGTAAAACAAAGGAAACTCTGTAAAATTTTTTTTAAAATTATATAAATTTGGAACTCAGCCTAGTCGGCTTCTGTTATATACTTGGATGAGTTTGATATACCTTGTGATAGCATTTGATAGGTGTGTTTGGGTGCCCAGATCGGGCACTAGTCACGGCCTACGGGGTTGGGTCGTGACAAAAATGTTCTTTGAGTTAGGCGAAGAAGCTAGTCTCAAGCAAGCCTTCGTTTCATCACTTCCAAATATGTTAGCAAGCAGGACCATGACGATCGTTGAGGAGAAATTTCAATCAATAACGGTCCCACCGGCTACATCGGCAAGCAATATTTCTAGCGTTGGATGATATATACGCACAAAGAGATCTTTTTGAAGCATCATACGAAACAATCCATCCCTTGATGAGGCTTGCGGAAAGTCCGACCTAATTCTATGGGTCAAGTCGTTCGTGCCGTGTCCCCGACGAAAGGGAAGGTTCAAGCGATTCAAATGGCCAAGGCCTTCGGAGAAGGATCCGGGTCGGAGGCGCACAAAATATTTCAGGAGGAGGAGCCCAGGCAAGTCCCGAAAAAATGATAGATGCTTCATCTGTAACAAGATTGGGCATTATGCAAAAAATTGTCCCCAATCCAGAAGGTCGATCAAGCTTCTTACTGAAATAGAGGACTACACTGGTATCCATCTAGATGAAGATGGCGATCTTGAATCCGTTCTCTCATTAGAGGACGAACCCGCAGAGAAGACCCTCTTTTCCATGGATGTGTACGAAGAATATGACGATGAATATTACCGGTTTTGGTAACCGAGAGAAAGGCTCAACAAGATATCAACAAGATCATGGTGATCCCGCGTTCCGATCTTAAAGTTTATCCATCCAAATGGGATAGACCAATCCAAGTTATTGCCTTCATGGACAATGGGCGGAGCGCATGTTCACCGATGAACCGGCCGTCCATCCCGAGGATCAATGGATTCCACATTTCAAAGATTTCAACCTCTTGACCGGAGTCCTAACCACCACAATATCACAAAGCATCCAATCACAATTGAATTTTTCCCCGTGGTTGAAGTTTCGAACAAAGCCGATACTTTTCGATGTCCCCGGAAAAGATCTCATTGTCGGAATTTGACATCTTCCGGAAGATAGACTTAAAGATCGGCTCCGTATAAAGCCCATGGAATAACGTTCAAGAAACAATTCAAGCCATAAACGGATGTTTTACGATTATTCCAAATAATTGATGTTTGAAAACGGATCAAGGAGATAGAAAAGCAATTGGTGGAGCATTCATGTGCGGATTCTCACAAGGAGTTTATGGGAAAATGCAAAAAGCCTCTATGGCTAAATGAGGAGTTTTTCATTAAACTCCCCTTCAAGAAGAATGAAGGCATTAATCCGACGAAGGCAAGTCACTCCGGCATGAATCCAGATCATCTTTAGCTTGCGAAAAGGGAATGTGAAGAGCTCTTGGAGTTTGGACTTATCGAGCCCTCTAATTCGCAATGGGCATGCGAGGCGTTCTATGTCAATAAACGGGCGGAACAAACAAGAGGTAAACTCAGATTAGTCATAAACTATCAACCTCTGAACTATTTCCTCTAAGATAATAAATTCCATATCCCAAATAAACTCACCTTTTTTCACACTTAGCCAAAGCCAAATACTTTTCCAAGTTTGACCTTAAATCGGGGTTTTGTCATTTGGGAATACACCTAGAAGATAGACCAAAAATAAGGTTTTGTATACCCGATCACTACTTTCAATGGAAGGTCATGCCCTTTGGGTTGAAAACGGCACCCTCATTGTTCCAAAAGGCCATGATAAAATTATTTCAACCCATCCTCCATACATCACTAGTCCATTGATGACATCTTACTCTTTAGTGAGACTATGGAAGAACACCTCACGTTGTCAACAATTCCATGACCTAGTGGAGAAAAATGGAATCATGCTCTCACGAAAAGATGATTCTTGCTAGGAAGGAGATTGATTTTCTGGGGATGCATTTTGTTCATGGAGCATACAGCCCAGGGCCACATATTTGTCAAGAGCTGCTCAAATTCCCAGACACCAATTTTACAACGAAGCAGCTCCAACAGTTTTTAGGTGTGATTAATTATGTTAGAGATTTTATCCCTAATGTCTCTACATACATTGCTCCACTTACAAGAATGCTCAAGAAGAATGCCCCGAGTTGGGGAAAGGAACAGGATGAAGCGGTTCAGAAGATAAAAGAAATCTCAAAAGAGGTCAAAGCCCTCCATATTCCATCAGACGGGAAAAAGATATTGCAGACAGATGCCAGCAACGAATATTGGAGTGCGGTACTTTTTGAAGTTGAAGATGGCCAACGGAAAATATGCGGATATGCCAGTGGAAAGTTCAAAGATGCTGAACAACATTACCATTCCACATTCAAAGAAATTCTTGCCTTAAAGAATGGGATTAAAAAGTTTAATTTCTTTTTAATTCACATAGAGTTTCTTCTCGAGATGGATATGAAAGCTTTCCTGAAGATGATCCAGATAAATCCAAAGATTATCCCAAATCCGCAGATTCTCAGATGGGCACAATGGTTCTCCCTTTACAAATTCCAAGTAAAGCACCTCAAAGGGAAGGATAATATTCTAGCGGATTTCCTATCCAGGCCAGATGAGTTTTCAAAGAGATTTCAAGCCAAGTCAAGAAGAGGCTAACTAGCCAAATTTTCATGCTTACAAGCTTATCGGGAGCTAGTTCATCCGAATAGCGGATCATCCGCCGAATTCTTCGACAAGTTTGGGGACCTGTTTGATCCATCCATCCTTACGGAAAGAAGGACTTTCTATGAGCTTCCTGTTTTCAGAAAATATGGAAGATCCATCCTTAATCCATTCGGAATCAATCCAGAATACCCATTCTTTCACATATTCATAGCAATGCACAATGATTTTCCACAGGAGCTATTATGGTTTTTCTGGTACTTATGTCACCAGTATTATATTTTCATGGAATTCAAGTGCGACATGTTTCGATGTTTTAACAGGATTGAACCTGCTCTCAAAAAGTTTCTGCAATGGTTCAAACCACGAAGATATTGGGTTCAATGTTTCCAAGACTCCTATGCGGCAAAAGTGTTCATGTTACATCGACCGATAAAGATTATTGATGGGAAGGTCTATGCTCAACCGGATATTTCACTATGGTGGGAATTCCCCATCTCTGTCTTGTCCTTAGAAGATGAATACAGCGAAGCACGAGAATTATTTTCCAAAAAATAAGTGCATCCCAAAGGAGATATGGCGAAAGAATGGGCTCGATGGAATTACACCGATGACCATCCCCGTTGGGAAAGAGTTCGAGAAGCGACAAGGAGTACGAGTGCCGTATGAAATAATCGAGAGATGAAGTCACTCAGGCTATCACAAAGATAAGGTTGGATTTTCCATCTCAAGATTCAACAAAAATAGATCCAGAGATGACAGGGCCATCCAACAGGAAATGCTACTACACAAGGTCGCGAAAAAGAAGTCTGGAAAACAAAGAAAAATTCAAGCAAAAACATGGACCAGAATGGTGGATAGAGGAAGGATACACAACTCCGCCGTCGACTCCATCAAGCACCGCTCCATCGGATAAAGCTTACTGACGTGCTTACAAGAAAGACAAAAGCGGACCCCACGGTCACATGCTTGCACATGGTTGTCATGCTTCGAATAATGTTCCCCTTGTTTTACTAGGCTTGTTTTATTAGGCGTGTTTTATTAGGCTCGTCTTATTAGGCTTGTTTTATTAAGTGTCTTATTAGGCTCGTTTATTAGGCTTAGGTTGTTTTATTAGGCTCGTTTTATTAGGCCCTTCACATGTCTAGCGGGGCCCGTGTGCCATGTAAGATAAGTCTTGTGGAAGCCTCAACTCCTATAAATAGGAGGCTATGTAATAGTTAGAGCATCAAACAATCTCCCATAAATTTTCGATATCAATAAAATGTTTGCTTTCTAAATTTCTCTTGTTCTTCTCTTTGAAAGGCATGGAAAGGCTGATCCTAAGTTAGTATAGGGTTAGGAAATATTGAGCAAGTTAAGCTTGCTACAAGTACAATAGTTTTTTGAAGCTTTGACAGTATGTCTGTAGTAGTGTGAAAGTTTTTCCGAGTTGAGTAGCTTGGCTAGGAAGCCAGCCCATTTTGTAGGAAAAAATTTCATATCTATGATCTTTCAAACTATCCGACTAACTTGACAAGCCATCCTTCGGGTTGTTGAAGTCAGGTTTGTGGCAAGCCGTCCTTCGGGATGTTGAAGCCCAGTCCTACCATGTAAGAAAAAACTATTGTGCTTGCGAACTTTGTGATGTCTTGCTTGGTGTTTCCCGCCCTCACACACCCATGGTATCAGATATCCATCTCTTTCGGAGAGAGGAGCAAGTACAAAAATATGTCCGAGTTCGTTACCGTATGGCTGCGTCCCAACCCTTGTAAGTCCTTAGCAAAAATAAATATATCTCCTACTGATAAAACCCTTTCTTGCAAATATGACTACCTTTATGAAGTTGATATTTTACACGATGAAAACAAAGTGTCTCCCACCGACTTACCCTAAAACCCATATTCGCTTGCTACAAACATGTTCCCCGTGGTCACAAATCCGTTCTGTACTCCAACCAAAGCCCAAAGACTTGCTCAAGAATATGTTGGTGCCTCAAAACTTGACCAGCACTTTCCATTCCTTTCAACTCAAGAGGAACAATTCATCACTCGCAAATTCCGGATGATTTTCCTAGACAATGGAAAAATTATGGTTTCACCCATATCCATTTGATGATTAGAATTATTAACATATCATGGAAGAAAAAAGGCCAACCAGTTATAGGCTTGCCTTCTTATACAAGATATAATGAGTACCAACATGCGAATTTGGCACCACGAAGTCACGCTAAATGTTAAGGGCTTGTCACTAAAACATTTCCAAATTTTAACATGTCCCTATAAGACTATATCTTTATCCGACTAATAAAATAAGCCTAATAAAAACGAAAGTATTAATCCTCGAACATCATCCAAAGCATGACAACCATCTTGCAAGCATGTGACCGTGAGGTCCGTAAATTATCTTTCTTATTGTAACTTGCAGATGGGCAATCCAAGCCTTATGTGATAAAGGGCTTCATCTATGAAGTTAAACTGCATTGTATCCTATCAACTTTGCTATCCACTATTTCCAAATGGTCCATGTTTTTATCCCAATTTTTTCACTTTTTTGCTGGAAAATAAATCTTTTTCACGACCTTCTGTAGGAGGCATTTCGTCGGATGGGGAATTCCCCATAGTGAAATAATCATAGACCTTCCCATCAATAATTTTGTCGGTTGTAATATGAACCCTTTGCGATGGAAAATATTGAACCCAATATCTTCGTGGTTTGAACCATTGCAGAAACTTTTTCAGAAATCCTTCATCACTAGTCTAAACATCGGAACATGTCGCACTTGAACTTTATGAAAATATAATATTGGTGACACAAGTACCGTAAAACCATAATATTCTTGGAAAATCATTGGGATCATGAATATGCTGGAAAATAATTCTCTCCGAATGGCTTAAGGATGGATCCTCCATCTTTTGACAAACTAGGAGCTCATAGAAAGTCCTTCTTTACATTTAAGGATGGATGGATCAAACGGGTCCACAAAACTTGTCAAGAATTTCGGCATGATCCTTCCCATCAACTAATATTTACCGGTGAGCTTGTAAGCATAAAAGTTTGCTAGTTAGCCTCTTAGAGATTTGGTACTTAAATCTCTTTGAAAACATTGCCCAATACATAAAATCCTCGTGGAATATTATCCTTCCCTTTGAGGTGCTTTACTTGGAATTTGTGAAAGGGAGAACCATTGTGCCCATAAAAGAATCTGCAAAACAAAGCCGATTTACCGGATCATCTTCGGGAAAGCCTTCATATCCATCTCGATAAGAAACTCGTGTGAATTAAAAAGAAATTAAACTTTTTAATCCCATTCTTTATGGCAAAATCATTTGAATGTGCAATGGTAATGTTGTTCAAAGATCTTTGAACTTTCTACCGGCATATCCACATTTTTTTCGTTGAAATTCTTGGCTTAAAAAGTACCGCACTCCAATATTCGTTTTTAATCCGTCACAATATCTTTTTCCGTCCGATGAATATGGAGAACTCTTTCCCGAAGATTTCTTTTATCTTACGATTTATCCGTTCCTTTCCCAAACTTTTCTTGAGCATTTTTGTAAGTGGATCAATGTATATAGAGGCATTAGGGATAAAATCTCCTAATACAATTAATCACACCTAAAAACTTGCGGAGGGATAATATTGTAAAATTGGTGTAGGGAATTTGAGCGATTCTTGACAAATATGTGGCCTAAGAAATCTCCATGAACAAAATGCATCCCCGGTTAATCAATCTCCTTCCTAGAAAGAATCATCTTTTTATGAGAGCATGATTTCGTTCCTCCGCTAGGTTTGAAATTGTTGCAGCTTGGAGGTGTTCTTCCATAGTGTCACTAAAGAGGAAGATGTCATCAATGTAGACTAGTGATGTATGGAGGATGGGTTGAAATAATTTTATCATGGCCTTTTGGAACAAGCCGATTTTCAACCCAAAGTGGCATGACCTTCCATTGAAAGTGGTGATCGGGTAAAAAAAATTATTTTTGTCTATCTTTTCACAATTCCCAAGTGCCAAAACCCCGATTTAAGGTCAAACTTGGAAAAGTATTTAGCTTTGGCTAAGTGTGAAAAAAGGGTAGTTTATTTGGGATATAATTTATCATCTTGGATAGGAAGATAGTTAAGAGGTTGATAGTTTATGACTAAATAAGTTTACCTTTTGTTTGTTCACCCGTTTATTGACATAGAACGCCTCGCATGCCCAATGGAATTAGAGGGCTCGATAAGTCCAAACTCCAAGAACTCTTCGCATTTTTTCGCAAAGAGGATGATCTCGATTCATGCCGGAGTGACTTGCCTTCGTTGGATTAATGCTTTCATTCTTCTTGAAGGGGAGTTTAATGAAAAACTCCTCATTTAGCCATAGAGGCTTTTTGCATTTTCCCATAAACTCCTTGTGAGAATCCGCACATGAATGCTCCACCAACTGCTTTTCTATCTCCTTGATCTGTTCAGCATCAGTTATTTGGAATAATCGTAAAACATCTGTATATGGCTTGAATTGTTTCTTGAACGTTATTCCATGGGCTTTGATCTGGAGCTGATCTTTAAGTTGGCTGAAGATGTCAAATCCGACAATGAGATCTTTTCCTGGGACATCTGATCCAATCAGCTTTGTTCGAAACTTCAACCCTGGGAAGAATTCAATTGTGATTGGATGCTTTGTGATGACTGTGGTGGTTAGGACTCCAGTCCCAGCAGTGTTGAAATCTTTGAAATGTGGAATCCATTGATCCTCAGGAAGGACGGCTGGGTTCATCAGTGAACATGCCGCTCCAGTGTCCATGAAGGCAATAACCTGGATTGGTTTATCCCATTTGGATGGATAAACTTTAAGCTGGACCTGCGGGATCACCATGATGCTGTTGATATCTTCTTGAGCCTTTCCCTCTGGTTCTGAAATCTGGTAATATTCATCACCATATTCTTCGTACACATCCATGGAAAAGAGGGTCTTCTCCGTGGGTTCGTCCTCTAATGAGAGAACGGATTCAAGATCGCCATCTTCATCTAGATGGATACCAGTGTAGTCCTCTATTTCAGTAAGAAGCTTGATCGACCTTCTGGATTGGGGACAATTTTTTGCATAATGCCCAATCTTGTTGCAGATGAAGCATCTATCATTTTTTCGGGACTTGCCTGGGCTCCTCCTCCTGAAATATTTTGTGCGCCTCCTGAACTGGGATCTTTCTCTTGATGGCCTTGGCCGTTTGAATCGCTTGAACCTTCCTTTTCGTCTGGGGACATGGCACGAACAACTTGACCCAAAAGAAGGTTAGACTTCCCGCAAGCTTTATCAAGGGCTGGATTGTTTCGTATGATCTGCTTCAAAACAGATCCCTTTGTGAAAATATCATCCAACGGTAGAAATATTACTTGCCTGATGTAGCCGACCGGTGGGATCGTTATTGATTGAAACTTCTCCTCAATGATTGTCATGGTCCGGCTTGCTAACATCTTTGGAAGTGATAAAAAAAGGCTTGCTTGAGACTAGCTTCTCCGCCTAACTCAAAGAACATTTTAGCCGTCTTCCGAAAATGGATATCGATGACATCTCTATCAAATGCTAAGCATTTCATTTCGAAGAACTGTCTCCTTAGTTTTTGTTGCCTTTGGCCGGTACCTCCACAAAATACCTCTTGGAGTATTTTGATGTTGTAAGCAAAGTCTTGGGATGTGAGAAACATATTTTTGTCTTGTGTCCCAAGTGAATTCCACCAGTGTCTGAGAATTCCGGAGAACCTTGAAGTGAATTCTGACAGGATCATATACTTTTCCCGTTTGACAAGATCTAAGTTGTTCCATGATCTGAGTATATAATTGACTACAGGGAAAAGAACACACCTGAAGCATATTTGCAATCTTTGATTTGAGACCTTCTTTTGTGACAGTCACCTGTTTAGACTTTGCAAGATCATGAAACTACCCTCCCTAGTTAATTTTGAGGGATACATGTGCATGTTTACTCGTTCCCAGTACTAGCGTAATCTTATTTTTATAAGCCTGGTGGGAACCCTTCATTATTGTAGTTGGTATTTTTTTTTAATTAATATTGCCTAATCGGGCATTTTATTTATTTAAAGAGAAAAAATGGTCCAAATACATAAAAGAAAATAAAAGACAAACAAATATAGAAATTGCCAAAAAAATAAAATTTGTTGCCTTAAATCTACGCGTGTGTCTATCTCCCTTCGTTAGAGCTTCTCTCTCTAACTCTCTGTTGCCGTCGATGCTACAGTGATGATCTGAGCCGATTGCAGCTCCTATTTGGCCTGTATCTGATGTGCATCACTGGTGTATGGATCGAATTTCATGGTTGTATAGCACAATCTTCAGGTAAGTGACTTCTATCCTCAGCCTTTAATTCTCTTTCTCTTTTTTTTGAATTTTTAGTTGATTTCTACCTTGTTGTTGCCATGCATGACTTGAATCAATGTTTTCTCAGCTTGGAAACCCACCAATTCCACATTTGTGTGGTGGAATTAGCATCTTTAAGCTTTAATCAATCTAGCACTGAGCTCCTCTTGACTTTTCTATTTCTGTATAAACTGGTAAGTTGACCTTGTACCCCTAATTTTGCTCCTTTCTTGCAACTTAGTCCTCTCTTATGTTGTTGATGTTGAACATATATGTAGTCCACTCTTGTGTTGTTGATGTTGAACATATATGTCTCCAGCACTGCTTAATTTTAATCTGTGTAAATTTGTTATCTGTCCATTTGAATGAGCACCATTTAGTGCTAATACCACAAATAGAACATTCACCCAATTTACTTGATTAAAATTGAATCTAATACTGTGACTATATTTGTTCTGATTAATCTGTCCTTGTTGTCTGCTGTTGTTACACCTCGAAAATTTTTTCGTTGATGCACAGTGAATAAGCTAACGAAGAGCGTGAAGTATATGGTATTTTTATAAGTACGGAATGACATTTGATGACCTTAATTACGATATTAAAGGTATTCGAAGTAAGGGCAGAAAGTTTGCCAAGAGAGGACAAAGCATACGACAAGTGTCGGAAGAGATTTACGAGTAATGAGTTAATGATGGCTTAATGATGATTTGGAGAAGAGTTATACCAACCCTTAGATTGTTAATAAGGTGATAAACAAGTGTTAAGAAGGTTCCATAAGGATTGGAGATCAAATAAAGTGACGAGAATAAGATCAGCGAACTGGTGGGTTATACCGTCGATTATACGGTCCGTATAATGTTATACGGTCCGTATAATGGACCGCAGAACCGTCACAGTGAAGGTTCTTCACTGATGGGATTATACTGTCACTTATACGGATCGTATAATGGACCCTATAATGGTCACAGAGAAGAGACGTTGAAGGGTGTATTTCACGATCACTTATATGGACTGTATAAGTTTATACGGACCGTATAAGTGTCCGTATATTTTCCCGACAGATCAGGTTTTGAGTTATAAAAAAAAGGGACAAAGTTCATTATTTCATTTTCATTTTCACTCCTTCTCTCTAGAACTCTCTAGAACACTTCTCCCACACAAATTCAAGAGATATTAGTGATCAACTACATCAAACTAAATGAATCAAGTATAAGAAACCCATTAAAGTTCATCCAAGACAAGAAATCCAAGTGAAGGTAAAACTAGGGTTTTGCTCAAGTGAAGTATTGGCACCCAAGGTTCATTCCTACATCATCTAAGGTAAGTTTTATGATATTTCCATGTTGTTTAAGGTATTTGAAAGTTGAAACACTTGGATTATATAAGGAAATAGGAAATGGGTCATGAATGTGGGAATAGTGTCACTTTTGAGTAAATGTTTGGATTGAGTCATGATTCTTGATACATTATGATTATAATCATGTTATAAATGATATTGAGAATATGGACTAGACATTGTAAATGAATGAACGTAATCGTGTGATATGACCATGAATATGGATGATTGGAAATGAATTGAGAAGTAAGGATAATGTAGGTGAATAAAGGCTATTGTGATATGATGTTGTGAATGTTAGTATTAATGTTTGGGAGTGATATATGATATGGAGGAAGTTGTATAAATAAAGGAGATGCTGTCCAATTTTCTTTAGCGTTAGTCATGTATGCTAAGTCATCGATTTCCTAATGTTAGTATGCACTCTAATAAAGGTAGAAACGTGAGCATTGAAGAAGAACGTGCAAGTGATAGAATAGTTGAACGGAAAGGTATGTAAGGCTAACCCTTCTTTCATAAGGCATGGTCCATTGGCCAAATACTTATTCTTCTATGAACCCATGATATCCTCCAAATGATTCTATCTCTAAAAAGCTGCTAAGCTCATGATCCTCGATATGTTACGATTGTACTAGATTCCTTATACGACGAGTAATCCTCTAGGGATAGATGAAATGAAAGACGATAGTAATGATGCTAAAGATGCTTATGAGCTTATATGTATATGTGCCTATGTATGGCTACTATGAAACCCCCGAGCCATATGGCCGGTAGAACAAATACGCGTATATATATATATATACGCGCGCACCACCGGTTGGGTACGATAACCCCGAGCCTTGGTAGGCTGTGTATGTATGACACTGAGCCTTGGTAGGGCTAGGTATGTGAAACACCGAACCTTCGTGGTCGGATATGCTATATAAATGCTATGTATATGACATCAATATGAGTACGAATATGCTAAGTTTATGCAAATGCAATGTAAAGACTATGCATATGCAATGTATATGATATGAATATGAGTATGAATGGAAATATGAATGCGAATACGAAAATGGATACGAAAGGTAAATGAGTACGGATACGGAAAAGGATGTATGTACACGGATACGCAATAGAAATGGAATATCCCTATGAAAAGCAAGTAAGTGCTATGACGATGATACTATTATCTCCCATCCTATGCTATCTCATATGTTGTCTATTATGCTTTCATATTGATGTTGATCATGCTTTACATACTCAGTACATTCTTCGTACTGTCGTCCTTTTCTTTGTGGACGCTGCGTCATGCCCGCAGGTGGCCAGGGAGACAGACTTGATCCATAGCCTCGTTATTCAGGGACTACATAGCGGAGCTCCATTTCATTCGGAGCTACAACTTTTGGTATTGATTCTTTTGTGTACATAGCTATGGGCACGGCAGGGTCCTGTCCCGCCTATATGATATGACATACTCTTCTTAGAGGCTCGTAGGCATGTGTATATGGTTAGATGTGTTTGGCCTTGTTGGCCTATATTTTTGGGATATTATTTTGTTAGGCTCGTCGGCTTATGTGCATTTATATAGGCATAGTTGCTAATGATGATGAATGAAAAGTATGATTTAGCTATGTGGCTATGATTTAGCTATGTGGCTCACCTAGATGTAATGTGAAAGTATGTTAAGAGGCGCCCGGGTGGGTTAGCACCGGGTGCCCGTCGCGGCCCTCCGGTTGGGTCATGACAAAAGTGGTATCGTAGCGAGTTCAAATCCTAGGGTGTGTGCTATGAGCCGTATCCAGTGGGAGTCTTGGTTATGGGTATGTTGCGTACCACACTTATAAACAAGAAGTCATAGGCATTTTAGGAAAGAATGACCTTCTTTCTTCATAAGAATTGTGCGATAGAGCTATGATATAAGAACTTCTTGTTCCTTAACCGTGTGTTGTGTATTTCAGAGATGCCTGTAAAGAGAAAGGCTACAACAGCCAAAAGGGCAAGACAGTGGGCTGAAAGAGCACCGCCACCGGTAGTAGAGGAAAGTGAGTCCCAGAGTGCGGCTCAATCTCAATCCTCCCGTTCAGTACCTATTTTAGAGGAGCGTGAGGGAGCCGGCCCGACTCCGCCCCTTCCCGGCTCCTCCACCGGATGCTTCGAAAGCTAAGATGTAAAAGCGGCCATTCATTTGCTTACTCGGTTGGTTCTTGTACTCACGGCAAAGTACGGGCAAGGTGATAGGGCTGTTGGTGCAAGGGCCGGTGATTTCATTAGTTTGAACCCTCCGAAATCCTTTGGATCAAAGCCGGATGAGGACCCTCAGAATTTTATTAATGGTATGTTGAGGACGCTTCGGTTGATACATACTTCGGACACCGAATCGGTGGAGTTAGCATCCTATAGATTGAGGGATGTTGCGGTTCATTAGTATACGGTTTGGATGGCTTCACGGGGAGCCAATGCACCTCCTCCGGTAGGGCAAGAATTTGTAGATGCTTTTCTCCGACATTATTTGCCTCCAGAAGTTCGGCGAGCTAGAACCAACAAGTTCTTGAATTTGAGGCAAGGAAGCATGAGTGCTCTAGAGTATATAGTCTCCGCTTTAATTCTTTGGCTAGGTATGCTTCAGCCATGGTAGAGGATATGGGTGATCGAGTGCACCGGTTTATGAACGGCCTAGGGCCACATTTGATGGATAGGTGCTTGACTGCGTCCCTTCAGGACAAGATGGATATCTCACTTATTCGGGCCCATGCTCAGAATTTAGAAGAAAGCCTACAACAACAAAGAAGTAAACGTGAGCATGATAGGGGGTATAGCAAGAGGGCTAGATCTTCGGGTTCGATGAGTGAGCATAGAGGCGGGCACAGACAGCAGTTTTTGAGGCATTCAGGCCATTCTATGACTAGTGCGCCTCCACAATTTTCAAGCCAGAGATTTGATAGATCTACTCATCCCGAGCCGAGTCAGAGCTTTTCGGGATCTCAGTTTAGAGGTGATTCGGGCCAGGCGAGGCCACCCATACCACGATGTTCCTAGTGTGGGAAGTTACATTGGGGTCAGTGCAGATTGGGTTCAGAGGGTTGCTATTCATGTGGTCGACCAGGCCATATTATACGTGATTGCCCTTCAGTTGGTGGCAGAGGTAGGACCCAGCCTTCAGGGTCGATAGCCGGATCTTCATCATCTATACGCCCGGGGCCAGTTCACATACGGGCCGCCGGCCATGGTAGAGGCAGAGGGAGAGTTCCCAGTTCTAGCGGTCCTCAACACCGTATTTATGCTTTGGCTGGACGCCAAAATCTTGAGTCTTCTCCTAATGTTGTCACAGGTATATTATCTGTATTTTCTCATGATGTATATGCTTTGATAGATCCGGGCTCTACATTGTCATATGTTGCTCCATATATTGTGGGTCGGTTTAGAGTTAAACCGGAGTCGATCAAACCTTTTGAGGTGTCTACACCCGTTGGTGAATCGGTGATAGCTAGCCGAGTATATAGAAATTGCATAGTTGTGATTTGTGACCATCGTACTATGATTGACTTACATGAGTTAAAAATTGTGAATTTTGATGTTATTATGGGCATGGATTGGTTGGCTTCTTGCTACGTCAATGTTGATTGTAGAATGAAAATGGTTCGCTTTCAATTCCCAGGAGAACCAGTTTTAGAATAGAAAGGAAATACGACGTCACCAAAAGGTAGGTTTATTTCCTATCTAAAGGCAAGGAAGATGATCACAAAAGGTTGCATTTATCATCTAGTTCGGGTTCAAGATGTGGAAACTGAATCGCCGGCTCTTCAGTCAGTTCCCGTAGTGAATAAATTTCCGGATGTGTTCCCGGAAGAGCTCCCAGGCCTCCCTCCCGAGCGGGAGATTGACTTTGCTATTAATGCATTGCCAGACACTAAGCCTATATCTATTCCTCCTTATAGAATGGCTCCCGCAGAATTGAAAGAGTTGAAGGAGCAATTAAAAGACTTGCTTGAGAAAGGCTTTATTAGGCCTAGTTCATTCCCGTGGGGAGCACCCGTATTGTTTGTCCGAAAGAAAGATAGCTCTTTGAGAATGTGCATTGACTACCGGCAATTGAATAAGGTGACGATTAAGAATAAGTTTCCTCTTCCGAGGATTGATGACTTATTTGATCAATTACAAGGTGCCAAATGGTTTTTCAAGATAAATTTAAGAACCGAGTATCATCAAGTGAGAGTTAGGGAGAAAGATATCCCTAAGACAACCTTCAGAACAAGATACGGCCATTTTGAGTTTCAGGTAATGTCATTTGGGCTAACTAATGCAACGACGGTATTTATGGATTTGATGAACGATGTGTTCAGACCCTTCCTAGATCTATTTGTGATTGTATTCATTGATGATATCTTGGTGTATTCCAGATCCGAGACCGAGAATGCGGATCATTTGCGTACTGTCCTCAGAGTTCTTCAAACTCGAGAGTTGTTTGCAAAACTTTCTAAGTGTGAGTTTTGATTGAACTCAGTGACATTTACGGGAACATTGTTTCAGCGAATGGTATTCGGGTAGATAGCCAAAAGATTGAGGCCGTGAAGACTTGGCCAAGGCCCACAACTCCTTCGGAGGTTCGTAGCTTTCTGGGCTTAGCAGGTTATTACATGAGATTTATTGAAGGTTTCTCTTCTATTTCCACACCACTAACAAAGCTGACCCAGAAATCAGCTAAGTTTCAATGGACAGATGCCTGTGAACGTAGTTTTCAAGAGCTAAAAGATAGACTGACTTCGCACGGTCCCCGACACTTCCGGAGGGATTGGAAGGTTATGTTGTTTATTGTGACGCTTCAGGCATTGGGCTAGGCTGTGTGTTGATACAACATGGTAAGGTGATTGCGTATGCTTCAAGGCAATTACGAAAACATGAGAAGAATTACCGAACTCATGATCTAGAATTGGCTGCAGTGATTCATACAATAAAGATGTGGAGACACTATTTATATGGTGTCCATGTGGATATTTACACAGATCATAAGAGCCTTCAGTATATCTTCAAGCAAAAAGAGTTGAATTTGCGGCAACGATGATGGTTGGAGTTGCTAAAAGATTATGATGTCGATATTCTGTATCATCCCGGAAAGGCAAATGTTATGGCTGATGCTCTTAGCCGCAGATCTATGGGAAGTTTGTGTGATGTACAACTAGAGAAAAAAGAAATGGCTCGTGAGCTCAAGTAGTTAGCTAGCCTAGGAGTTCAAGTGGTGGACTCAGGTAGCAGGGGGACTACCATTCAGAATTCAGCAGTCTCATCGCTAATAGTGGAGGTGAAAGAGCGACAATACGAAGATCCCATGCTAATGCATTATAGAGATACACTCCCTCAGAAAGATGAGTCATCATTTGAGATTGCAGGAGACGGAGTTCTCCGATGCAGAGGCAGATTATTTGTTCCTGATGTGGCAGATTTACGCCACCAAATATGGAGAGAAGCCCATTGTTCCCGTTATTCTATCCACCCCGGAGCAATGAAAATGTATCATGATCTTAAATCCGTGTATTGGTGGAATGGGATGAAGAAAGATATAGTAGAATTTGTAACTCAATGTCCTAATTGTCAACAAGTAAAAATCGAGCACCAAAAGCAGGGCGGATTGTTGCAAGCTATAGAAATCCCAACTTGGAAGTGGGAAGTAATTAACATGGACTTCATTACAGGCTTACCCCGTTCTCGACGTAAGTATGATTCCATATGGGTGATTGTGGATAGACTAACGAAGTCAGCTCATTTCTTACCAGTCAGAACAACATATGTAGCAGAAGATAATGCAAAGCTCTATGTTAAAGAGATAGTGCGACTTCATGGCATTCCAGTATCTATTATCTCGGACAGAGGAACTCAGTTTACGGCCAATTTCTGGAAGTCTTTCTAAGGGGGTTTAGGGACTCATGTGAGCCTTAGCACTGCATTTCATCCACAGACTGATGGACAAGCTAAACGTACCATTCAGACTCTAGAGGATATGTTACGGGCATGTATGTTAGATTTTGGAGGTAATTGGGATGATCACTTACCACTCATTGAATTTGCTTACAATAATAGTCATCATTCTAGCATCCAAATGGCACCATATGAGGCTTTATATGGGCGAAAGTGTAGATCCCCAATTGGGTGGTTTGAAGCAGGAGAGGCTAAATTTATAGGGCTAGACTTGGTCCAGCAAACCATAGAGAAAGTTAAGCTCATACAAGATCGATTATTAGCAGCCCAAAGTCATCAGAAGTCCTATGCAGATAATCGTCGAAGGGACTTAGAGTTCCAAGTCAAAGATTGGGTATTCTTAAAAGTATCACCAATGAAAGGCGTCATGAGATTTGGCAAAAAGGGGAAGCTTAGTCCCCGATACATTGGGCCTTACGAAATTGTGCGCAAGGTAGGCAAAGTGGCTTATGAATTAGATTTACCTCCTGATTTGGAGTCAGTTCACCCAGTTTTCCATGTCTCAATGCTTCACAAATATGTTGGAGATACTACTAGGATCGTTCCAGTAAGTGATGTTCAAGTGACAGAAAAGTTGACTTATGAAGAGATACCCATTGCCATATTAGATAGGCAAGTACGGAGGCTTAGAAACAAAGAAGTGGCCTCAGTTAAAGTTTTATGGAGAAATAATAACTGAGAAGAAATGACATGGGAATCGGAAGAAATTATGAAATCCAAGTACCCGCATTTATTTCAGCCCCCGGAAGAGGGCCAAGATGAGATATCAAGATTATAAGGTATGTATGTTTTCCTTTTTATGCATTGGGTCGTGTGTGGCCAAATTCTATTGCTATTATGTTGTGGCCCTGTGAGGCATTGTTATTATGGGCTGTTGTGACAGGAAGGTAGTTCCATATTATAGGGGAGACTCTAGCGAAATTTTTATAGAATCCCCGAGAACTTAACATTTGAGGACGAATGTTCTTAAGGGAGAAGAATGTTACACCTCAAAAATTTTTCCGTTGATGCACAGTGAATAGGCTAATGAAGAGCATGAAGTATATGGTATTTTGATAAGTAAGGAATGACATTTGGTGACCTTAATTACTATATTAAAGGCATTCAAAGTAAGGGTAGAAAGTTTGCCAAGAGAAGACAAAGCATATGACAAGTGTCGGAAAAGATTTATGAGAAACGAGTTAATGATGGCTTAATGATGATTTGGAGAAGAGTTATAACGTCCCTTAGATTGTTAATGAGGTGATAAACAAGTGTTAAGAAGGTTTCATAAGGATTGAAGATCAAATGAAATGACGAGAATAAGATCAGCGAACTGGTGGGTTATACGGTCGATTATACGGTCCGTATAATGTTATACGGTCCATATAATGGACCGCAGAACCATCACAGCGAAGGTCCTTCACTGATGGGATTATACGGTCACTTATACGGACCGTATAAATTTATACGGACCGTATAATGGTCACAGAGAGGAGACGTTGAAGGGTGTATTTCACGGTCACTTATACGGACCGTATAAGTTTATAGGGACCGTATAAATATCCGTATATTTTCCCGACAGATCAGGTTTTGAGTTATAAATAAAAGGGGACCAAGTTCATTATTTCAATCCCATTTTTCACTTCTTCTCTCTAGAACTCTCTAGAACACTTCTCCCACACAAATTCAAGAGATATTAGTGATCAACTACATCAAACTAAGTGAATCAAGTATAAGAAACCCATTAAAGTTCATCCAAGACAAGAAATCCAAGTGAAGGTAAAACTAGGGTTTTGCTCAAGTGAAGTGTTGGCACCCAAGGTTCATTCCTACACCATTTAAGGTATGTTTTATGATATTTCCATGTTGTTTAAGGTATTTGAAAGTTAAAACACATGGATTATATAAGGAAATAGGAAATGGGTCATGAATGTGGGAATAGTGTCACTTTTGAGTAAATGTTTGGATTGAGATTCTTGATACATTATGATTATAATCATGTTATAAATGATATTGAGAATATGGACTAGACATTGTAAATGAATGAACGTAATCGTGTGATATGACCATGAATATGGATGATTGGAAATGAATTGAGAAGTAAGGATAATGTAGGTGAATAGAGGCTATTGTGATGATGTTGTGAATGTTAGTATTAATGTTTGGAAGTTGATATATGATATGGAGGAAGTTGTATAAATAAAGGAGATGCTGTCCAATTTTCTTTAGCGTTAGTCATGTATGCTAAGTCATCGATTTCCTAATGTTAGTATGCACTCTAATAAAGGTAGAAACGTGAGCATTGAAGAAGAACGTGCAAGTGATAGAATAGTTGAACGGAAAGGTATGTAAGGCTAACCCTTCTTTCATAAGGCATGGTTCTTTGGCCAAATACTTATTCTTCTATGAGCCCATGATATCCTCCAAATGATTCTATCTTTAAAAAATTGCTAAGCTCATGATCCTCGATATGCTTCGCTTGCACTAGATTCCTTATACGACGAGTAATCCTCTAGGGATAGATGAAATGAAAGACGATAGTAATGATGCTAAAGATGCTTATGAGCTTATATGTATATGTGCCTATGTATGGCTACTATGAAACCCCGAGCCATATGGCCGGGTAGAACAAATATGTGTACATATATATATATATATATATATATATATATATATACACACACATATATGTATATACACACACACATATATATACACACACACACACACACACACACATATATATATATATATATGTGTGTGTGTGTGTGTGTGTGTGTGTGTGTGTGTGTGTGTATATTACGCGCGCACCACCGCAGCTTGGGTACGGAACCCCGAGCCTTAGTAGGGCCAGTGTATGTATGACACCGAGCCTTGGTAGGGCTGGTATGTATGACACCGAGCCTTGGTAGGGCCGGGGTATGAAACACCGAACCTTCGTGGTCGGGTATGTTTTATAAATGCTATGTATATGACATCAATATGAGTACGAATATGCTAAGTATATGTAATTTATATGTAAAGACTATGCATATGCAATGTATATGATATGAATATGAGTATGAATGGAAATATGAATGCAAATACGAAAATGGATACGAAAGGTAAATGAGTACGGATACAGAAAAGGATGTATGTACACGGATACGCAATAGAAATGGAATGTCCCTATATGTTATGATGATGATACTATTATCTCCCATCCTATGCTATCTCATATGTTGTCTATTATGCTTTCATATTGATGTTGATCATGTTTTACATACTCAATACATTCTTCGTACTGACGTCCTTTTGTTTGTGGACGCTGCGTCATGCCCGCAGGTGGCTAGGGAGACAGACTTGATCCATAGCCTCATTATTCAGGGACTACATAGCGGAGCTCCATTTCATTCGGAGCTACAGCTTTTGGTATTGATTCTTTTCTGTACATAGTTATGGGCACGGCGGGGTCCTGTCCCGCCTATATGATATGACATACTCTTCTTAGAGGCTCGTAGACATGTGTATATGGCTAAATGTGTTTGGCCTGGTCGGCCTATATTTTTGGGATATTATTTTGTTAGCCTCGTCGGCTTTTGTACATTTATATAGGCATAGTTGCTAATGATGATGAATGAAAAGTATGATTTAGCTATGTGGCTCACCTAGATGTAATGTGAAAGTATGTTAAGAGGCGCCCGGGTGGGTTAGCATCGGGTGCCCGTCGCGACCCTCTGGTTGGGTCATGACAGCTGTTGAAAAATGCTTCTAAGTTAGAAAGACCTTGTGTGTTCATTGCTTTGTCTTGCCTATGTATGGTTTTGTGTTGTTGCTATCTTGTGATGTCTTCAGTACCTGCAAACATAGCAAACAGTTAGAAAAAATATTCTTCACATTCTCCTCCTAAAGGATTTGAATGTAAAGATCTCCTATTCCCTAATCAACTTTTGGTTCCAACAAAGATATCCTGATCCTCAAGTAGGGTACTTAACTCTTGTCACTATTCAAAATCCTTCTCATATTAATTTTCAAGTCCTGAAAATTATGGCAATGCAAAGATCCTTTATCCAGAGCATGATTAGCTAATGCATCCGCCAATTTATTTGCCTCCCTCAAAGTATGAGTGAAAAGTACATCCATATCTTACTTAAGTCCTGCACCTCATCCACCCAACTAGAAATATTCCAAGGTGGTTTCCAACCTTCAACCAATATTTTCCGAATCAATTTTGAATCAGTCTGGATAATTATGTTGTGGAAACTATTTCCTTTGTAAAACTTCAAAGCTTCATGAATTGCACACACCTCTGCCTCTGTATTAGTAGCATACCCTATGTCCTCAGCCTGTGCACGTATTAGATCACCCTCAGCATCCTTTATTGTATTTCATATCCACATGATCACACGATTTTCTTTGCCATGAATAAGTCTTCCAGTTATACTCCCTGATTTTTGGCACTTCATCTCCTGTGTGTACAACACATGTTTCTATTTAACCGTCTTCTTTTAAACTAAGGAACAGGTTCCTGAACCTGTTTCATGCATGTTCCCCCTATCTGATTGCCTTTCTCCTTTTGATAACCTTCCTCTATACAGATCCTTCTTCCTTCTATCTTGAGAGTGAGTAGAATTATTAACGTTTTACTCCATATTTTGAGAAAGCACTATTCATATATCATTTTATATTGCTCTTCTTCTCCTCCTTCTTGCAAGGGAATCAGGGATTGGTTTTGGGCACCCTTGCAAGCTTGGGTCCCTTTCCTTTACTCATGGGATGTATCAATTCCTTCTCTGTCCATTCAGGCAATGTCCAAATGAACCTATATCCAACACCTGTAGCTTTCATCTTGATGGATTTGGTGTTCTTCTTTGAAACCTTTAAGTTCTTTATCATGTAGCTCATGTTCACTGGACATTCAAATCTGTAGTGCCCCATCTTTCCACACAGAGTGCATAAAACCTCTTCTAACACTTCATGTCTTGTTGTTTTGTCAAATCCCAATCCTATAGTGATGTTGTGCCTACGACTCATGAGATTTAAGAGTAGTTGAGAGGCTTGAGTCCATCGATTAGATTTTTCAAGATCAAGCTCTGTTTTACACAATTTTGAGCTAATATCTCTAGATTTTTCTTTTTCCAACTGCAGCTCCCTTCTTACTCTTTTCAATTCTGACTCAACTTTTAGTTGCTCATTGTTCGCCTTATGCTCTCCTGCCGTGAATATCAATTTTAGAAGTTTTGATTGAAGACTCAGTATGGATGAACCAAGTTAAGCAACATGCTCTTTCAAAAATTGATTCTCCTTCTCTGTTTTGACTTTACTTCCTTCATTTTTTAGTAGTTGATCCTTCACATTTATGATATCACTGAGTGTCTCATCTATTCTCGTGCTCATCTCAATGTCTTCCTCCAAATCTGACTCTGGATGATCATCCGCCATGAGTGCAATGTGATCAGCCTCATCCTCGGAGTCATCATTATATCCCTAGACTGCTACTAGCCTTTGTAGTCTCATTGTATTTTCTAGCTTCCTCTTTCTCATTTTCTACCCTTCTCTTCTTCCACTCTATTTCCTACAGTGGGCAATCCTTGATCATGTGATTTGTTTTATCACACTTGAAGCATCTACCAACTTGTCCTCTATCAAAACTCCTTCCTCTTTTAAAGTTTTTTCCCAACTGGTTTTCCTTTCTATGGAGTTTCTTAAATCTCCTCGTCATCAGGGCCATGTCCTTTTCATCTTCTTCATTTGTAGCTTTGAGAGCTAACGACCTTTCTGAGCTTGCTTCTTCCATTCTAGCATTCTCCATATCCATCTAATAGGTTTTTAGATTTCCCACTAATTCATCTCGCTACATCTTCCCTATAGCTTTTGCTTCCCTGATGGTTGTAATTTTTATCTTGAAGGATTTCGGCAGGGTTCACAAAATTTTATCCACTGAATCCTATGTGGAGATGACCTTTCCAAGTGAGATTAATTCATTCACAATGGAAGTATATCTAATGAACATCTCAGCAATAGTCTCTCTTGGTTTCACCCTGAAATTCTCATAATCAGTGGAGAGCATAGCCTTTATAAATTTCCTTACTTGGCTTGTTCCTTCATAGGCAGTCTTCAAGGCATCCCAGATTTGCTTGGCCGTAGTGCATCCAGAGATTCTATTCTACTCGTCCGGTCGAAGCCAACAAATTAAGGCGTCCTTGGCCTTTGCATTCTTTTCGAGTATCTTGTAATCCTTTTCATCATACTCAGCCTTTTCTTTCTTCACATTCTTTCCATCGTCTCCCTTCTTTGTGGGATACTTAGGTCTTTCGATCACCCTGTCCCATAAATCATAATCTTCAGCTTGCAGGTGATCTTCCATTTGTGCCTTCTACCATTGATAGAATTGACAATTAAATAATGGTGGCCTTCTGGTGGATTGACCCTCTGAGTGTCCTGTAGGAGGTGCAACATTCATCATGATCTTCTCCAAGGTATCAATCCTTTGAGGAGAACCTGCTCTGATACAAATTGTTCACTTTTCATGACCTGAGTGTCTGTGTAACACCTCGTACCTTTAATCTAAGCTACGTTTATGATACGAGACTTAGAAACCAAGACGGGAGGAGTTGGAATTAAAAATTTGCTTAAACTCAATTAAGTAGCATTTTACGTCAAAATGTATGGCCGTACAATTTTTTACGGCGACTTCTTGGACGTACATTATCCCCAAAAATTCCAAGTCACTGGAATTTGACATTCCAGGTACGGGCAAGTTTTTACGGGCTGTACTTCTAAGTACGGACTGTACCTTTAAGAGGTACATTTTATATGGACCGTACTTCAAAGTACGGGCTGTACTTTTTAAGTCGTACCTCACAAACGAAAAATCTTAGTTTTTGGAATGTGGCACATGAGGTACGACCACAATGTACGATTTTTGGACTAAGGCTTTTGGATTTCTTCTCAAAGTTCAGACTTTTATGCATGTTTTGGAGCGAATAAGGTATGTAGGGTTTCTATCTATATGTGGGAACATCATTATTCTTCCCCACGCCGTGTTCTTCCATGATGATACGAAAGTTCACCAAAAACTAGGGTTCTATACCCATTCATGATAATCCTAAGTAGATGTACCATGATATACCATGTTAATATTATTAATTCATTATGGTGTTCTTAATATTCCATTCTGGTTATTGAGAATCTATTCGTAATCCATGAAAACCCATACTTTGCATTTCATGGGTTATTAGATGCAAGATATGAACTATAATGCTTATTTCATGAAAGTTTATATGATATCCATGTTTTCATGCAAGCTATACTATATACTTATATTTATACTATATTATACTTACGAACCATGTAAACAAGCCATATTTATGAATCAAGTATATAAGCCATGTTTATAAACCATGTTATAAGGCATATCATGAAAACCATGGGCTGTTAAGCCAACTATAATTATGTTCATGTTGGGAGTAGCTTAAATGTACCGAGAAGGCTCAGATAGCCTGTAACTACGTGTGTCCGCATAGGGTAAGGGTTGATCCGTCTAGATTAGGACGACACCTTCAAATAGTGGAATTGGATCCATTTTCACGTCATGCTCATGTCTCATACCCTGGCAAGGTATGTGATTGCTCTGCTGATCGGGCCAAGTACCAGACTCTGCGCTTCGTGTGGTGATTCCATGTTGTCGGTTATACTAAGGCTCTCCCCCCCCCCCCCCACACACACACACATATATATATAAGTACTAAAAATGTTTTACTCATGTTACAGTATACCCATGCCAGATGATACTCATGTTCATGTCCAGCTTACAGTTTCAGTTTCAGATTTCTTCATGTATCCATGTTATTGAATTGGGCTGCCCATTCCCTGAACACTCCACTTATAGTTCTTTCATTCAGTTTCAGTTACAACTATTATTATTTCATGTGCCATGATTTGTTATTTCATTCAGTTGCTTTACATACCAATACAATTTAAATGTACTGATATTCCTTTTATTGCTTGGGGGCCTGCATTTCACGGTGCAGATTTGCATGACGATGGATCAGCTCGTTAGGACTTTGCTCATATTATCTATTGGTGAGCTCCATTCTACTCGGGGTTTGTCTTTATTTATTTAATGTTAGTTATCCAATTAAGGTATGCCGGGGACTTGGCCCGATAAACAGTTTAGCAGTCAGACTCATGTTAGTGGTTTCATAGACTAGACTAGTCAGTAATGCATGTCATGTCAGATATTCAGTTAGGTTAGCCTTGTTGGCTACACCCCTATATTTTTATTTCCGCATTCATGATATAATATATCTTCAGGCTTATGATTATTGATCCCATGTTTTTCACAAACCATGCATGTTTAATTTATATTTTGCATCAGTATTTGTCTCATGTTGACTCCGCAAGGCATGTGGTTCGCTCAGTCACATACAGCAAGGCACCAAGCATCTTGTTACGTCCAGGCCATGGTTCGAGGCGTGACAAAACTTGGTATCAGAGCCCTACGTTCAAGTGTCTTAGGGAATCTATGAAACCATGTCTAGTAGAGTCCTATCATATATGTGAAGTGTGCTACACTTATAATTGGGAGGCTATAGGGCATTTAGGGGAAGTTACCATTCTTTCTACTCTGGATCGTGCCATAGAGCTATACCGTCAGAAACTGTTCGAACTTCTGTCCTTTCTACCGAATACTCCTCATTTTTAAAGGAAGAAGGAGATGTACAACTAATCATTATCGACGTGTTCCTTTCAGATAGAGTTCTCAAGAATGGAGCAAGTTCCACAGGAACGTGTGGGGAGAATGGACTGAACCCTTGGTGCATTTGAGGCTCTTGTTTAGAGGGGATATGTTGTTATTCCCCCTCTCGGTAATGCAACTATGAATCCGACACCTAATAGAGTTGCTCGTACAACAAAAAAGACAGAAGAGGACCGTTTTTACCAAAGATACCGAATTGCCTCACTTGTGGGAAGCGCCACGATGAATGCTACATGAGGCTCGAAATATGCTACCGTTATGGTATGAAGGGTCACAAGAGAACCCAGTGCCCCAAGTTAGGCCGTGAGGAGTGTCGCTTAGCTCCTTATCAGAAAGACATCCGTCAATGCTTTGTTTGTAAAAGATTGGGACATCCACAAAGGGAATGCCCCTAGTTTCATAAGAGTATGGGTTTAGAGTTTCAGCAGCATCCTCTTTGCAGCAAGTATAGCAAAAGACATACAGGAGAGTGTCGTATAAGCATGGATGTGTGTTACAAGTGTGGTCTCTGAGGCCACATGCAGAGAGGTTTCCCTTCATCCAGGTATGGTAGTATCAACAATGGTGGTGGTAAAGTTCAGCCCAACCCACTAGTCACAGCAGCATCAGCAACACCTTTCCCAGCCCATGGCACTCAGGCACCAGCAGGCCGAGGCACAGGTAGGAGTGAAGTGTCAGGATCAGGCGGGGGTCAGACCCGTTATCATGATATGGTAGGTCATTAGGATTCAGAGGCGCTGCCAAACATTGTTGTAGGTATGCCGATAGTTTTCCCTTCTTGATATGCATGAGCTGGTATTGCCCCTTGATATATTGTGTTTTAGTGGTTATCTCGTGATTGAAAGTTCAGAGTAGATTATTTTAATCTTTCCCTTCAAGGATGTTGAAATACTTCAGTGTGACTATGTATATGGATAAAAGAAGTTAGTGTTCGACTAGAAGATGTGATTTGATGATGTTGAGTCTCTTGATATAGTCCTAACTTTTTAAAGTGTTCTTGGCAGTATTAGAGGGTGTGATTTTAGTGAATTTCCTTAAGAGGATTATATTGATGGATAATAGAGAAGGTAGGTAAGGGAATGAAAAAATAAGTCTCACGACGATATTCTTAGAGGCAGAAACAGAGAGTGATCAAATGGTGACTTATTGCTAGACTTCAAGGATCCATAGGCTTAGAACGTTAGCTTTTGATATAAGGGGGAGATGGTACGACAAGGTACCAAGGTATATCATGTGTTCTATATATCAATAAATGTTGAGAAAGAAAAGTGTGAAGTGATGTTACGTTTCCAATTTTAGAGTAATTCACGTACTAGGTGGTACTTATGCCCAGACCTACTTTACTCATACCTTACATACCATATCATGCTCATCTTAGCGCTTTACACTCCATGGTTATGGTATAAGAATGAATACTCCATAACGATAGTGATCTATGCAAAAGAAGTGTTCTTTCATCTTTTGCACATCTGGTTGTGCTCATCTCTAAAGCTCAAATCGTATTCATGTCATATGTATCTATCGTGCTTTTATACCCATGTCCATGTTCCAGCTTCTAAGTACTTGTGCCCTATTCATGTCCAGTGCGACTTTATACTCATGTCTTAGGTGCTTGATGCATGAAGTATTCATGCCTATAATCCCTTCCTTCATGAGTCTTATTTTATAATGAGGATGTCAACTTATAGTGATAACAGTAAACTATGTTGAACCATGTCCCATTTTGTAGGTAGATCTAAGTTCCAAAGTTGATACCTTATCTGTGCCCTATGTCCCTGAGTACCCAAGAGTGAAGCCTACAAATTATACTTCATGCAGGTCACACTTATGCCTTATTCTTACTTCAGTATTCATGAACTCATGTCCAGACGCCAAGGTAAGCAGCTTGGAAGTACTCATGTAAATTCCATGTTGCTTATGTCCCCATGCCCCATGTCATGCTATTCACGTATTCACGTTTTATGCCATATTAATCACGTTTCCTTGTACGTATGTTATGTTTTACGTCCTTCATCTTCAATTTACCTGTGTCATGTTTATGCCCTAAAATGAAATATCTTATATGATTCGTACGAATGCTTTCTTTTCTTCCAATCCTTTATGATCCGCTCACGATACTAAGCAAGGAAAGCTAAGATATTCATAACTATGTTTCAGAACGAACAAGGTAAAGTTCGAAGTAAGGTATATTCTAATTTCAAAAGGAGATCCTTGCAGGTACCTTGTGGTACTTATTTCAGAAATATTCCACTCAGATTCGACGTATTCATGTCATGTCTATGCTAGAGCATTGTGCTAGGATCACATTCTTGTTCTATGACTCATGTCCCTCTCATTCGTATTGAGTTGCGCTTACATTCAAAGCCTAAGTCATACTCCTATCTCATATATCCATCGTGGTGATATATAAACATCTATGATCAAGTCTCTAAGTGTTCAGATCCTATCTCCGCTTAGCATACAGATCTCCTGTTGTAAAATCCATGTTTTCGGCATTCAGGTTTCATGTTATGAGATCCATGTATTCATATATTCAAGTCTCATATCAGTTTAACACCCATGTATCCGCGTCAGCCAATATTCATGTATTCATGTCCCATGTAATTCCCCTCATGTCTATGCAATCATGTCCTGTATATGCTCGTGTTTCAGTACTCATGTCATTCGTGCCTGCGAGTTCTTTCTCAAGTCCTGTGTATGGTATTCATATATTCATTCACTTCAATATCTACGTGTTCATGTCAGATTGAGATTCATGAAAGTTATTATTCGCACATTCATACCAGTTCAGTGTTCATGTTTCGATTACCCTATTATGTCATGTCATGTCATGTGTATTATGATGCCCTTTAAGGCTTGTGTCGTGCTCTGGTTAGTTGGCAGGTGTTGATTTGTTGGAACCAGATTTAATTTATACGCTATGGGAAATTCAAGTCGATGTAAGAGCGTTTGAGGACGGCTCAGAGTTGCCAAAAGTCCTACTTAGATGTGCGGCATAGAGACTTGGAGTTTCAAGTTTGAGGACGGCTCAGAGTCGCCAAAAGTCCTACTCAGATGTGCAGCGTAGAGACTTGGAGTTTCAAGTTGATGATTGAGTGTTCTTAAAGGTTTCACCTATGAAAGGTGTGAAGAGATTTGGCAAAAAAGAGAAACTCAGTCCCAGTTATATCGAACCTTATAGAATCCTGCGAAGGGTTGGTCAAGTATTTTACGAGCTTGAGTTGCCCCAAGAGTTGGCTGCTGTGCACCGAGTGTTCCATGTGACCATGTTGAGGAAGTGTGTGGGAGACCCGTCGTTGGTTATTCCTACTGATACTATACCGGTTAAGGATGGTTTGACCTATGAAGAGATCCCTATGGCTATCATTGATCGTCAGGTTCACAAGTTGAGAGCTAAGAAAGTCGCCTCAGTAAAGGTGCTATGGAGGAGTCAGAAGGTTAAAAAGACTACATAGGAAGCCGAAGAAGACATGAAATCCAGATATCCATATTTGTTTGACGAACAAGCAGAGAACGTTCAAGGTAAATACCCTCCATATCTATGTTATGTCCCTTACGTATTCATGTCTCACGTCCATGTTCAAGTATTCACTATTCATGTCTAATGTTTCAGCTTTCATGTTTTCATGAAACCATGTCATGTCAGTTCAGTCACCACGTTCCATGCCATGTTACCTTCACGTTCATGTACTCAAGCCATATCCAGTCTCAATCTTAACGATGACCCATCATTAGAGGACGAATGATCCCAAGGGGGAGATATTGTAACACCTCATACCTTTAAACTAACCTACGTTCACTTAGAAACCAAGACGGGAGGTGTTGGAATTGAAATTTTCCTTCAACTCAGCTAAGTAGTATTTTACGTCAAAATGTATAGGCCGTATAATTTTTTACGGGCCGTACTTCTTGGATGTACATTGTCCCCTGAAATTCAAAGTCACTGGAATTTGACATTTTAGGTACGGGCAAGTTTTTACGGGCCGTAACTGTACTTCAAAGTACGGGCCATACTTCTAAGTACGGACCGTACTTCTAAGTACGGACCGTACTTCTAAGTACGGGCCATACTTTTCAAGTCGTACCTCACTAACAAAAAATCTTTGTTTCTGGAATGTGGCACATAAGGTACGGCCACAATGTACGGGACATACTTTATTGTACGGTCCATACCTCTAGCCCATACTTCTCCCCGCTTCAACAAAAGTATATATAGGAGACTGGAGTTCTTTTTCTTATTTTTCATTCTCTCCAAGCCCTAGAACGAAGTCTTCTTCTCCCACCATCAAGATACACCAAGGTAAGTCTATACTAAGCATTCCAAGTGAATTCTAACATATATCCATGATTACTAAATAGAAATTCATTGTTCTTAACCTAGGATTTTCAAGAATACCCATTACAAGGATTCAAGACTAAGGCTTTTAGACTTCTTCTCAAAGTTCATAATTTCATACAAGTTTTGGAGCGAATAAGGTATGTAGGGTTTCTATCTACGTGTGGGAACATCATTATTCTTCCCCACACCACGTTCTGACATGATTATACGAAAGTTCACCAAAAACTAGGGTTCTAGACACATTCATGATAACCCTTAGTACATGTACCATGATATACCATGTTTGTATTATTAATTCATTATTGTGTTCTTAATATTCCATTCTGGTTATTGAGAATCTATTTGTAATCCATGAAAAATCATACTTTGCATTTCATGGGTTCTTAGATGCAAGATATGAATTGTAATGCTTATTTTCATGAAAGTCTCTATGATATCCACGTTTTCATGAAAATTATACTATATACTTATGTTTATACTGTAATATACTTACGAACCATGTAAACAAGCCATGTTTATGAATCAAGTATATAAGCCATGTTTATGAACCATGTTACAAGTCATATCATGAAAACCATGGGCTGTTAAACCAACTATAACCATGTTTTTGGGAGTAGCTTAAATGTACCGAAAAGGCTCAGATAGCCTTTAACTACGTGTGCTAGCGTAGGGTAAGGGTCGATCCACCCAGATTAGGACGACACCTTCAGACAGTGGAATTGGATCCATTTTCACGTCATGCTAATGTCTCATACCCTGACAAGGTATAGGATTGCTCTGCTGGTCGGGCTAGGTACCAGACTCAGCGTTTCGCGTGATGATTCCTTGTTGTCAGTTATACTAAGGCTCGCCCCCCCCCCCCCCCACACACACACATACACATATAGATATACACACACACGCACACACACACACATATATATATATATATGTGTGTGTGTGTGTGTGTGTGTGAACTAAAAATGTTTTACTCATGTTATAGTATACCCATGCCAGATGATACTCATGTTCATGTTCAGCTTACAGTTTCAGTTTCAGATTTCTTCATGTATCCATGTTATTCAATTGGGCTGCCCATTCCCCAAGCACCCACTTAAAATTCTTTCATTCAGTTTCAGTTACAGCTATTATTATTTCATGTGCCATGCTTTGTTATTTCATTAAGTTGCTTTACATACCAGTACAATTCAAATGTACTGACGTCCCCTTTTATTGCTGGGGCCTGCATTTCACGATGTAAATTTACAGGACGACGGATCAGCTCATTAGGACTTTGCTCGTATTAGCTATTGGTGAGCCCCATTCTACTCGAGATTTTACCTTTATTTATTTCATGTCAGTTATGAAATTAAGGTGTGCCGGGGCCTTGCCTCAGTAAACAGTCTAGCAGTCAGACTCATGTTAGAGGTTTTATAGATTAGACTAGTCAGTAATGTCATAGCAGATATTCAGTTGGGTTAGCCTTGTTGGGTACACCCCTATATTTTTATTTCCGCATTCATGATATAATATATCTTCAAGCTTATGATTATGGATCCCATGTTTTTCACAAACCATGCATGTTGAATTTATATTTCGCATCAGTATATGTCCCATGTTGACTCAGCAATGTCACGACCCAACCCCGTAGGCCGTGACTAGTGCCCGAGCTGGACACTCGTACACACCTGTTACTATAGCCAGTCCACAACTAGCATACTAAGAACTTATACATATACGAAGGCAAGACGTCGTCTCAAAACTGCCGCATATACGCATATATATCACAGTTACCTGGCCCTGAGAAGTTACAACTTTTAACAGATAATAACGCACATAAGCCGGCAGGCTATCATACATGCGTATCCCAAAACATATATACATACGCAAGCCGATAAGGGCTGCCACGTCGAAATGGGACCCGCCCAAAACATAAATCATACGGACACAACCGAACAAAAGAACTATTCACAACCCACACAT
>NC_081343.1:6186450-6227420 GCF_029784015.1 Lycium ferocissimum | reverse complement strand
TCCCACCATATTATGATAGCCTTGCCGGCTTATGTGTGATGTTATCCGTGATAGTTGTAACTCCTGGAGACAAGTTACCGTGATATGTGTATATACGCGCGCAGCTTTGAGACGATGTCTTGCCTTTATATATATATATATATAAAGTTCCTTATCATGCTAGTTGTGGACCGATTATAGTTATGATTGTGTGTATACGAGTGTCCATCTCGGGCACTAGTCACGGCCTGCGGGGTTGGGTCGTAACAAATTGAGAGATACTGGAGACCCCAACAAGGGCAGGGTTCATATAATCAAGGAAACTACAACAACAACCAAGGGAACTACAATAACAACTATGGTGGACCGAACCAAGGGAGATACAATAACAACAACAACGGTAATTTTGGGAACAGAAGTTCCAATCCTTACATTCCGCCAAAAGGGCAATCTAATGATCAAGGTAGTTCGAGGTTGGAGTCAATACCTGAGAAAGTGTTGGCAAGTCAGACAAACATTGAAAAGACACTGTCTGGGATATAAGAGATAGTAGTCTCTCATTCAGCAGCTTTTCAGAATCTTGAACAGCAGATGCGTGATCTATATAAAGAACACCATCCTGCTAGAAAAGGAGGACTCCCTAGTGATATTTTTCCAAAGCCAAAGAATGGTGGAGGCGTAGAATGTACTTTTGCTATTAGCACGAGGAGTGGTAAAATACTTCAAGGTGCTGACAAGAAGATGGTTGATCTAGATCCTATTATTGAGGAAGAAGAGGTGTATTCTAACGTGCCTATTATTGATGAGAAAGTTCGTGATGAAGAAAAAGTTGCTAATATTCCAGAAGTTGCTGCTGATACAGGGAAACACACGATAAAAGGGGCTCTTCGCCCTTTGACTCAGAGGTACAAAGCAAAGCCTCCTTCTCGCAGGTTGGCAAAAAGGAATGATGATGCTAAGTGTCGAAGTTCTATGATCAGCTAAGAAGCACAATAGTGAATTTTCCATTCTTAGATGACACAAAGAGATGCCCGAATTTGCTAAGTTTCAGGAAAGACCTGCTTACGAATAAAAAGTCTGTTCATTATGAGACAGTGAATTTAACTCATCGTGTGAGTTCAATTATTGCTTCCATAATAGTTTAAAAGAAGGGAGATCCAGGGGCGTTTACCATTCCGTGCAATATTGGGCTTTATGCATTCGCCCGTGCTCTGTGTGATAATGGGGTGAGTATCAACTTGATGTCCCTTGCTATTTTCAAACAATCCGGATTGGGGACCCCTAGACTGACTTCTATGCAATTACAAGTGGCATATGCGGATCTATCGAAGCCAGTTGGGGTTATAGATGATGTATTGGTGCAAGTGGATAAGTTCATGTTGCCTGCCGATTTCGTAATTCTAGATTGTGTGGTGGATAGAGATATTCCCATCATCTTAGAAAGATCGTTCCTTGCTACGGGAAGAGCGCTTATGGACTCTGAAAAGAATGAAATTAAGTTCCGAGTGAATGATGAAGAAGTGACTTTCCCAAGCAAAGCAAGGGGATGAAGTTGCAAGCGCTATCGAGAGTATCTCGATTATTGATTCGTTTGATGGGATTGATGATGCTGTCGAACATAAAATGGAAGAAGAAAGTCTGAAAAAAGCTCTCGCTGCAATTCTGATAAACTTTGATGCTTGTGATATGGAGGGCTACGTGGAGACTATTAACGCACTTGAGGGTCTAGGTTCCTACACTTACCACCCAAGAAAGCTTGATCTTGCGAATATAACTACTCCACCAGCTAAGCCTTCTATTGTTGAGCCTCTAAAGCTTGAGCTCAAGCCGCTTCCATCACACTTGAGGTATGAGTTCCTCGGTCCGAACAAGACATTGCCAGTAATTATTTTAGCATTATTGACTGAAGAACAAATTGAGCATTTAGTGGAGATTTTGCGCGAGTACAGACGTGCTATTGGTTGGACCAAAGCGGACAATCGTGCTATTCCTTCTGGTATTTGTGAGCATAAAATTCAGCTAGAGGAGGACAAAGAAGCCGAGTGTTGAGCATCAGTGGAGATTGAACCAAAACATGCAACAAAATGTGGAAAAAAGGAGATCATAAAATGGTTGGGACATCTGGGATAGTGTATCCGATTGCGCATAGCAAGCTGGGTAAGTCTCGTTCAATGTGTACCAAAGAAGAAGGTATCACCGTGGTGCCTAATGCAAAGAATGAGCCGATTCCCACTCGTACGATTCTTGGGTGGCGTGTTTGTATGACTATAGGAAGCCGAATCTTGCCGCGTGTAAAGACCATTTTCCCATGCCTTTCATCGATCAGATGCTGGATAGGCTGGCTGGGAGGTCTTACTATTGCTTCCTAGATGGATACTCGAGCTATAATCAGATCAACATAGCCTTAGAAGATCAAGAGAAGATGACTTTTACTTGTACCTATAGGACATTTGCGTTTAGCCGAACGCCCTTTGGGCTGTGCAATGCACCAGCCACTTTTCAGAGGTGCATGATGTCGATCTTTTCTGACATGGTAGAGGACTTCTTAGAGGTATTTATGGATGATTTCTCTGTTTTTGGTGATTCATTTGATGATTGTCTTGACTATCTGGGTCAAGTGCTGAAAAGATGTGAAGAGACAAATCTCGTGCTAAATTGGGAGAAGTGCCACTTTATGGTGAAGGAAGGGATCGTCCCCGGTCACAAAATCTACGAAAAAGGAATTGAGGTGGATCAAGCGAAGATAGATGTGATTGCAAAACTTCCTCCACCCATCTCAATCAAAGGTGTCTGAAGTTTTTTAGGACATGCTGGGTTCTACAGGCGCTTCATCAAGGATTTCTCCAAGATTACTAACCCGATGTGCAAGCTTCTTGAAAAAGAGGCTAAGTTTGTGTTTGATGACAAGTGCCGAAAGGCGTTTGATGAATTAAAGGAGCGCCTCACCATCGCTCTTCCGTGATTGTTACTCCGGATTGGTCCTTACCTTTTGAGCTGATGTGTGATGCTAGTGGTTTTGTGATAGGTGCTGTGCTTGGCCGGAGGCATAATAAAATTATGCACCCGATCTACTATGCTATTAGGACGCTTAATGCGGCGTAGATGAACTACACGGTGACCGAGCAAGAACTGCTTGCAATAGTCTATGCTTTTGAGAAGTTTCGGTCCTATTTGCTAGGGTCCAAGGTAGTGGTGCACACTGACCGTGCTGCGTTGAGGTATTTGATGGCAAAGAAGGAAGCTAAGCCACGACTGATTCGTTGGGTCCTTTTGTTACAAGAGTTTGATTTCAAAGTAAAAGATCGAAAGGGATCCGAAAATGGTCGCGGTCATCTCTAGGCTTGAAGAAAGCGGGGGTGCCAGCAGAAGAACTTGATATTGAAGATGCGTTTTCGGATGAACAAGTGTTGGCGGTGTTGATGCAGGTGGCACCTTGGTTTGCCGATTTTGCTAACTACTTGGTGACTGGTATCATTCCCGACGAGATAAAATCGTATCAGAAAAAGAAGTTTTTGCGGGATGTTCGTCAGTACTATTGGGATGAACCATACTTATTTAGAACTTGCACTGATAAAATTATTCGGCGTTGTGTCCAGAGAGTGAAGTATTGGAGATTCTGAAGGCTTGCCATGACTCTCTAGTCGGGGGACATCATAGTGGTACGAGAACTGCTGCAAAGGTTCTCGAATGTGGTTATTATTGGCCTACTCTCTTTCATGATGCTAATCTGATGGTGCGCTCTTGTGATCAGTGCCAAAGGCAAGGAAATATTGGTAGGAGGCAAGAGATGCCTATGAACTTTGTAATGGAAGTTGAAGTGTTTGATGTTTGGGGAATTGATTTTATGGGTCCCTTTGTAAGCTCTTGTGGCATGAAATACATCCTGGTAGTTGTTGATTATGTCTCCAAATGGGTAGAAGCGGTGGCTTTACCTAATAACGAAGCTAAGAGTGTCATGGGATTCTTGAAAAAAAAAACATATTTACTCGTTTTGGTACACCAAGGGCCATAATCAGTGATGGTGGTTCTCACTTTTGCAATAAAGCCTTTGCGGGATTGATAGAGAAGTATGGAGTCAAGCATAGGGTGGCAACCCCGTATCATCCTCAGACAAGTCGGCAAGTTGAAGTCTCTAATTGGGAGATAAAGAGTATTTTAGCAAAGACGGTAAATGCAAACAGAACTGATTAGGCCCGCAAGCTCGATAATGCTATATGGGCTTACCGGACTGCCTTCAAGACTCTAATTGGGACTTCATCCTTCAAGCTAGTTTTCGGGAAGGCATGCCACCTACCAGTTGAACTTGAGCATAAGGCCATGTGGGCCTTGAAGAGATTGAACATGAATTGGGAAGAAACGACCAAACTCAGGTTGTTTCAACTCAATGAGATGGATGAGTTCCGCTATCAGGCATATGAAAGTCCAGGGCTATGCAAAGAGAGGATCAAGCTGTATCATGACAAGAAAATCCTGAAGCGGAAATTCTACAAGGGTGACCCCATCTTGCTGTTTAATTCTTGATTGAAGCTGCTTCTGGGCAAATTGAAATCATGGTGGTCAGGTCCCTTTGAAGTGGTAAGTGTCTCACCCCATAGAGCTATTGAATTGAAGTCCGAAGACGAAACTCGGATATTTAAGGTGAACGGGCAGAGGGTGAAGCACTACCATGGTATGATTGACGGAGATAGAATTGTAGACTGATGTAGACCGATATCAGTTGAAGCACCTTGGAACGAATGCTGACTCGACGAGTCCCAACCAAGAGTAAATTGGCCACACCGTCGTGCTGCGATCTTAAATCAAGCGCTTCTTGGGAGGCAACCCAATTGTTAAAATTCTGTAATTTCATTTTTGTAGGTGTTATTTTTTTATTTTTTTTACAGGTATCGAGTGCGCAGGAACTGAAACTCGAAAAACCAGCAAACTTACACCAGAGCACAAAGACGTCGACAGTCAATGTGCAATGACGGTATACAGAGCTGGACTTTTGAGAATTAGCAACTGCCTATCTACAGGTAAGTAAATCGACGAGCATGTCAACGAACCATCGACACGTTCGACGACGCCATCGAAGTGCTCGTCAATAGGTAAGCTCTATCCTTTAATTTTTTTTATGGTCTTTACGCTTTGACGAGTCGTCAACATGTCGACGACTCGTCCAAAAACTTCGAAAAAAAATATAAAAGAGGCAACTGTCGCGAATTTAATAAAAGCAAGGAGAAAAAGCAGATAACGGGCAGAGTATTATTTCCTCCAACCTTTTCAAATTCTCCCCTTCTCTTAAATTCCCTCCATAAATCCCCACTAATTCCTTCACATTCATTCACCCATTAAAACTCCCAAAACCCCTCATTCTCTCACCACAACTGAAAACAATCACGCAACCCTCTGCCCTAGTTGCGAAAATCTGCTCTATTTTTCTTCAATATTTGCTCAAGTATTCTTCCACTTCTTCACATAATCAGGTATGGCAAGAGAATTTCGGCCCTTTCATGGTTTTATTTTAGGTAACCCTGCTCGAAAATATCTAGACAACATTATCTAGGTGTTACACCTTGGAAATTTCCCCTTAGCGAACAAGTGAATAGACTCACGAAGGGCACGATGAATATGAGGTTTGGGATAAGCGAGAGATAGTAATTGATGGTCCTAATTAAGATTTCCAAAGACATTCGAGTTAAGGAAAGAAAGTTGTTAAGGAAAGCGGGTTATAAGTTAGTGTATCGGATGAGAATTACGAGTATTGAGTTAATGGTGTATCAATGATGCCATAAGGAAGAGTTATAACATCCCTTAAAATGGTATTGAAGTGATGAACAAGTGTTAAGAAGGTTCCATAAGGATCGGAGATCAAACGAGTCGACGAAACAACCCTCGAAAAACTGGGCAAATATACGTCCGACATACCGGCGTATAAAATCTACGGACCGTATGTCCAGCCATAGATCCAGCCCAGAATGTCATGTTCCACTGGACCAAATATACGGTTCAACATACGGTCAGTAGAAATTATACGGACCGTATGTTGGTCCGTATATTTTGATCGGGACTGAACTCAATTTATATAAGGGACCCTTCCTTCATTCCATTTCATTTTCATTTTTCACCTCTCCCATTCAAGAAACCTCTAGAGTGTTCCATACACCTCAAACACAAGAAAACAATAGAAAATCAAGAGAATCAAGTGAAGGAAACCCATTAAAAGTCACACAAATCAAGAAAACCCAAGAGAGATGAAATAGGGTTTTTGTGCAAAAAGTGTATCATCAATCAAAGCTTATTCCTTCATCATCTAAGGTGAGTTTCATGACCTATTCATGTTATTTGAAGTATTTATAAGTTGAAACACATGGATTGTAGAAGAGTAAGGGAAATGGGTCATAAATGGGTGAATTGTGCCATTAATGAGTAGTAGTGGAATTGAATCATGGAAATGAATATGTTGATGTTATGAATGCGTTACAAATGACATTTAGAACATGAAATAAGCATTGTATACGAAAGAACGCGATAGTGAACTTTAGCCATAATTATGGAGAATTGGGATGGAATTGCGAAATGCGAATCATGTAAATGAATGACGATTGTTGTTAGCGATATTGTGATTGTTGTTATGGATGTTGGGAGTTGATATGGAATATGGCAGAAAGTAATATAAACAAAGGAAATGCTGCCCAAATTTCTCTAGCTTTAGTGAGTATGTTTTCATGATTGTTTAGCTAATGACGACATGAATTCCCTTGAAGGTATAAACGAGTGCATTAAAGGAGAACGAGCAAGCGATAGAATAGTTAAACGACAAAGGTATGTGAGGCTTAACCCTTCTTTATAAGGAATGAATCCTATGTATGATATTCCTCTTCCTTTATGAACCTCCTATGTTTCAAGAGATGAAAAGCCTATGTTCATGAATAGTTAGAAAAGATAAGAAATACGCTATGAATACGATAGAGATTCTAGAGACCACGATATGATGTACTTACGAGGTTAACGATGACGATCATGAACCATTGATATTCTTTCTTATATGTACTCACCTTAAACGTTAGTTCTTCCAAGGTGAGATATGACGCTTATGCTTGTTCCATAACATGATCGGGGGTTCACGACCTTATGTCACCCCGACATAGATATAGGTTCCCTTATGTTCGAATGTATGTGTGATTGATATGTATAGTAATATGTAACATAAGAATACTAAAATATGGTAAAATTATGATATACTTAAGATGCGATTATGACACGAATAAATGAATGAATAACAAGTCCATGAAATGAATGATAGTGACGAATCTGTGATAATGTATGATGACAAATATATGAAATGTATGGTATGTGGGATGATGTGATTCCACCGTGCCTAAAAGGGCCGGGCATGTCACCGCTACGGTGGGCTGCTATGATTCCACCATGCCTAAATGGTCGGGCATGTCACCGCTAAGGCGGGCTGCTATGCTTACACCGAGCCTAGAGGGCCGGGCATGACACCACTAGTGCATGATGGTTACCGGACGCGGGTTAACGACATGATGATGTATGATGGATGTGATGATGCATGTATGGCATGATGATGTATACGTGACATGATAAGGCATACCAAATGATAATGTACATGATATGCTTATGTATGATGTATGTATATGAAATGTATCTACGCTTAAAAGAGTACACAGGTTGTATCCTCATCTCATGACTCATGATGCTCTTACCATGTTTATTTCATTCCAGCCTTACATACTCAGTACAATATTCATACTGACGTCCTTTCTTCGGACGATGTGTTCATGCCCACAGGTAGGCAGGGAGACGGAGCTGATCCTTAGGAGCTAGCGGCTGACTTGAGAGCACTCTATTTTCCGGAGGTGCCATTGATTATTCTTTTAGTACATACATGTATATATTTATGATTAGGCACGACGGGGTCCTGTCCTGTCCATATGTCTAGTACTCCAGTAGAGACTCATAGATACGCAGTGTGGGTGATATGGTCCCATAGTGTTCATGTATATGTATGTATATCTATGTATATGTATGTCGTTTTGATAGCCGAATGGCTTATGTTTATAAAAGCCAATATGTTTCAGAAAATGATAAATTTTATGTGATTATGTGCATGTAGTATGAATGATAGCAGGTGAGCAGTTCTATGAGTGATGTTCGGTGGTTAGCCCCGGATACCCGTCATGGCCCGTAGTTCGGGTCGTGACAGAAGTGGTATCGGGCCGATTCGGTCCTAGGAAGTGTCTACGAGCCGTGTCTAGTAAAGTCTTGTTTATGGTGTGTTGCGCGCCACGCTAATAAACAGGAGGCTACAGGGCATTTAGGAAAAATGACCATCTTCCTTCATATGAGATCGTGCGATAGAGCCATGTATAAGATATAATCCTCCCTAACGAATGTGCTATGATTTCAGAAATGCCGCCAAAAGGAAAAGCTAAGGCCGCCCAGAAGTGCAAGACCACGACAAAAAGGCGGGCAGAAAGAGAGCCGCCTACGAATGTAGATGAGGATGAATCACATAATGAGGCTCCATCTAATGCCTCTACTACTCCACCTATTACGGAAGAACAAGAAGGGGCTTCCGTTCCAGCTCCTATGCCTCCAGTTCCTCCACCGGCTACTTCGGGTCAACAAGTGACCGAAGCTATTAATTTATTGACACAGTTAGTTGCCGCTCAGGCACAACGGCAAAATGCAGGCCCAAGTGATCGTTCAGCTTGTACTAGAGCCCGTGACTTCATGAGTCTCAATCTGCCAGAATTCTTTGGGTCAAAGCCGGATGAAGACCCACAAGGCTTTATCGATGAAATGTTGAGAAAGTTGCAGATTATTCATGCCTCTGAGACCGAATCGGTGGAGTTGGCATCATATGGACTCCGAGATGTGGCGATTTTATGGTACAATAATTGGATAGCGTCGAGGCAAGAAAATGCGCCTCCTCCCGTGTGGCAAGAATTTTTTGATGCTTTTATTTGTCATTATTTGCCACCCGAGGTCCGCCGAGCTAGAGCGGATAGATTTCTAAACTTGAAGCAAGGGAACACGAGCGCCCGGGAGTATAGCCTTCAATTTAATTCTTTGGCTAGATATGCTCCTACAATGGTAGCCGATATGGGCGACAGGGTGCATAGATTTGTGAGTGGCTTAGGGCCACATTTATTTAAAGATTGCTTAACGGCTTCATTGCAAGACGAGATGGATATTTCCATTGATTAACAGCTTCACTGCAAGACGAGATGGATATTTCCTGCATTCAAGCCCATGCCCAAAATCTAGAAGGACAACAACCTTCCCAAAGGGGTGATCGTGACGTTGATAGAGGGCAAAGCAAACGGGCCAGATCTATGGGCACAGGTGGTGATTATAGAAGGAGATCAAGGAAGATACATTCTAGGCACTCAGGTCAGTCGGTGACGAGTGCACCTCCCCGGTTTACAGGCAGAAGATCTGATCGCTCGTTCCGTTCCGGACAGGGCCAGAGCTCGAGGGCCCCAGGTTCACAGTTTAAGGGAGATTACAGCCAGGGAAGACCACCAGTTCCCCGATGCAGTTAGTGTAGAAAATTGCACTCAGGGCCATGTCGCCAGGGCACAGATGCTTGTTATGTTTGTGGGCAGACCGGACACTTGATGCGGGTGTCCCTCGAGATATGGCGAGAGGTGGGGTTCGGCCCACGGGGTCGATAACGGAGGTTCCTCTTCATGCCCGGCAGTGCGACTCCCAGTTTCATCGGGCCGAGGTAGGAGGAGAGGGGGGAGCAGCTACTTCAGGTGCCACACAGCCCCGCTTATATGCTTTAGCCGGACGGTAGGATCTCGAGTCGTCCCCAGATGTGGTTACAGGTACATTGTCTGTGTTCTTTCATGATGTATATGCATTAATAGACCCGGGATCTACGTTATCATATATTACTCCATATGTTGCGAATCGTATTGGGGTGAAACCTGAGCCAATTAAGCCTTTTGAGGTATCCACTCCGGTTGGTGATCCCGTGATAGCTAAACAAGTGTATAAAGATTGTATCATTGTGATATGTGGTCGTCAAACCAAAGATGATTTAGTTGAGCTAGAAATGCTAGATTTAAATGTAATAGTGGGTATGGATTGGCTGGCCTCATGTGTTATATCTCGCATTTTGTCCGTCGGAATATTTTAAGTTAGTTGCGACAAGTTGAAGACAAGGCTATTTTTCCGACTTTGTTTTAAGACATAAGTTGCCTACGATTTATTTGCATGAGTTATTAAGGAAAATTTGGGGCCAAAAGTTAAATGTGGAAAGTTGGCTATTTCATGAAAATGAAGCCATGTGGGCCATGGCCACATGGAAGCTTAGTACATGTTATTTAAAGATGACAAATTCATCATTTTTCATCCTTTGTGACCTAGGAAAATTCTAGAAATTTGAAGAAATTTGGAGGGAAAAAGGAAAAAAAAAGAGAAACGAGAGTGCACATGACCGGTCATGTGCACTCATTTATACATATATATATATGATTAAGTCATGAATTGGAAGACCAATTCATCATTTAATGTCTAGAAATTTCAAGAGAAAAGAAGAGAAAAAAAAGAAGGAGGAGAACCGGCCAAAGAGGGGCTGGCCGAATCAGCCCCTAAAGTTGATCATGGAAAAATTATTTCTTCTAGCTTTCTTACCAATTGGAAGGCCCTCGTCAACATGGGATAGTTGTTGAAGCAAGCAAGGCACTCGTTTGTGCGGAATATAGTTCTAGCCGAGTGAAGAACAAGTGGGAAAAGGTATGGTTCAATCCTAGTTTTCATGTTTTATGGATGATTTGTACATGTTGTAGCGTGTAGAAACGAATGAGAATCATGAAATTGGGGTGTTGTGTGTGGCCGTGTATGTGCTATATGATATAGGAATGAAGAATTAATCTACTTAGCATGTTTGGATTGTTGTATTACGGATAGTTCAGCATGTTGTAATGTGAAGGAGTGGATGAACTTCATGAATTTATGTATGTTGAAGCTTAGCCGTGTAGGGGTTGTTTTCGGTGGAACGTGATGAATTAATTCTATGTAATATTTTGGTTGTTGTTTGTTGGGGATTATGTGATGAAAATGAAGGTTTGATGGCTTAAATGGGAATTATAATTGTTGTGTGGGCTGAATTGGAAGGTAATGGGGTTCTAGTATGCTTCCTTGAATTTATGAAAATAATGTTGTGAATGTATGAATTATTGGTGTCATTGCTGAATTTGGAAGAAAAGAATGCATTGTGTTACTCTTGCCAAGTTTAGATAGTTTCGGGTGGAGTAGTACATTGTTGGAGTTATTTTGAATATTGTATGGATTACTTGGAATGTTCTTGAATCGTGTTCGAATGGTTTTGGATAGTTATTTGAATATGCAATCGTTAATATTAGTTTGAATATATGTGGTTGAGTTGAATATGAATGAATGTTGTCGAATTGTGTAGAAAGGAATTATTGATGTTAGAATGCGTTTCAAATCACTTGTGGATATTGCTAGTATGGTTGTTGTTTATTTGGCCGAGTTGAATTCTCGGGGATGTCCAATTTATAGGGGAAATGCTGTCGAAATTTCTGTAGAAAAAGTAATGGGTTGGAATTGGATTCTTAGATGTTTATGGCTAATATTCGATGCCTATTGATGTTATTGTAGATCGTGAGAAGTTGAGACGTAAGTTCGGAGTAGCTTAGGAAGCGGCTAAGGTATGTGAAGCTCACCTTTCTTTTGTTGGCATGTCTTAGTTAAAAATAAGCTATGACACGAGTTTTGAGGTAATTCTACTCCGGTGATCCGAGCATATTTATGATCCATATTTGTTTCTTGATATTCATATTCGTAATATAGCCAAATTATGGTCTTTATGTTTTTCACATGAATGGATTTCAAAGATTTCATAAAAGTTGGTTTTCAAAAAGAGTTTGTTTCCTAAACGATCCCGAAACTACGAACTTCCGTAACTTTTGCATAAAGGCTCAGATCGCTCCGATTTGTTCGTAGAAAGATCTAAGGTGAATAGTGGTTGTAACTTCCGAGGCGGACTCGGGTTGGTTTGGCGTAATACTACGATCCCTATGGTTTAAATATGACTATGATTCCGATGGTTTTGTCAATACGTTTTTGATGTATGTTATGTTTCCGAAAGATATTTGATATGACTATTGTCCGACTTTTAAATGACACTCCGTTTGGATTACTTCATTGAGTCTTGGGAATGTTTTGTTTGCACTTGGTTTCTCACTACTCCGTTCGTGCGAGCTGTAGCCACTCTTTCACTGCGTCCCGGGCCAGGGCATGTATTCGTGCACGTTTCTGCATTGTTCACCGCGTCCCTCCATGGAGGGCGGGCACGTATATTTACCGCGTCCCTTGCTAGCGGGGCCGGGGCACGTTATTTGATATGATGATATGGGGAAGGTGGCCAGGATGGCACATGATGATTCCCTTTTACCGCGTCCCTCCATGGGGGGCCGGGGCACGTTACATGTACATGCATATGATATGATTTTACTACCGCGACCCTCATTAGAGGGCCGGGGCACGTTATGTGTATATGTTTATGTATACGATGATTTCATTCTTGCGTCCCTCACGAGAGGGCCGGGGCACGTTATATGCATACATGATGATTTTATGGAAATGACACGCATGATATATTTTCTTTAAAAGGAAAGTTTTTATGGTTTATTTGTACTCTTTATCTTGATATAATCCCGCTTATTATATTTCACGCTTTACATACTCAGTACCTATTCTGTACTGACCCCCTTTCTTCGGGGGCTGCATTTCATGCCGCGCAGGTACACCCAGGTGAGCTAAAGATATTAGTAGGAGATGTCCCAGCGGGATTAAGCGAGCTCCAGTTACTCAGGATGTACCGCGAGTCAAAGTATTATGACATGGATTCACGTTACGGGATAGAGACTTTGCGGTGTGTTGTGGGTATTAGATGTCGGTTATGTAAATGGCTATGTAAGCCGGTATATTATTATACGTTGTGTTATAAGTTTCATATGTTGCAAGATTTTATTTGATTTGAGAAAAGTAAAAAGCATATTATTTATCGATACATTTATGTTATGTACATCTGTGCCATGATTTGAGCGCCAGCGTGACTATGAGTATTATGTGAGCCAGCGGGTTCGCCCGGCCCTAAATAAGGGTCGGGTGCCCATCACGCCCTAACGGAAATTAGGGTGTGACATCATGTTATGACAATATTGATTGCCGAATGAAATTAGTTCGATTTCAATTTCCGGGAGAGCCCGTGCTTGAATGGAAGGGTAATACGGCAACTCCAAGGGGTAGGTTTATTTCCTACCTTAAGGCAAGAAAAATGATAGCAAAAGGCTATATTTATCATCTAATCCGAGTTCATGATACGGAAGCAAAGTCACCGACATTCTAATCTATTCCGGTAGTGAATGAATTCCCGGATGTATTTCCAGATGAACTTCCAGGCCTTCCTCCGGAAAGAGAGATTGATTTCGCCATTGATGTATTGCCGGATACTAAGCCCATTTCTATTCCTCCTTATCGAATGGCTCCGGCATAATTGAAAGAGTTAAAGGCCCAGTTGAAAGATTTGCTTGAGAAGGGGTTCATTAGACCCAGTTCATCACCGTGGGAAGCGCCAATATTGTTTGTGAGAAAGAAAGATGGCTTCCTACGAATGTGTATTGATTATAGACAGCTAAATAAAGTAACGATAAAGAACAAGTATCCTCTCCCAAGAATCGATGATTTATTTGATCAGCTACAGAGTGCCAAGTGGTTTTCCAAAATAGACCTGAGATCGGGTTATCATCAAGTGAGAGTCAGAGAAGAAGCTATTCTCAAGACAGCTTTCAGAACGAGATATGGCCATTATGAATTCCGGGTGATGTCGTTTGGGCTAACTAATGCTCCGGCAGTGTTCATGAATTTAATGAATAATGTATTCCGGCCTCTCTTAGATCTGTTTTTTATAGTATTCATTAATGATATTCTGGTATATTCTCTAGCACAGAATCAGAACATGTAGATCATTTACGTATTGTCCTTGGAATTCTCCGAACTCGGGAGTTGTATGCCAAATTTTCAAAGTGCGAGTTTTGGCTAAATTCTATGACATTTCTGGGTCATGTAATTTCAGATGATGGCATCAGAGTTGATACTCAGAAAATTAAAGCTGTGAAGACTTGGCCAAGGCCTACGGCGCCTACAGAAGTTCGCAGTTTTCTGGAGTTGGCAGGCTATTATAGAAGATTCGTAGAGGGCTTTTCATCTATTTCAGCCCCATTGACGAAGTTGACCCAGAAGTCAGCAAAATTTCAGTGGAATGACGCTTGTGAGCGTAGCTTCCAAGAGTTAAAAGACAGGTTAACCACAGCTCCAGTCTTAACGCTTCCAGAAGGGTCGGATGGCTATGTTGTGTATTGTGATGCTTCCGGTGTTGGGTTAGGATGTGTATTGATGCAGCACAGAAAAGTTATTGCTTATGCTTCGAGACAACTGCGAAAACATGAAAAGAATTACCCAACTCATGATCTTGAATTGGCCGCAGTCATTCATGCATTAAAAATGTGGAGACATTACTTGTATGGCGTGCATGTTGACATCTATACAGATCATAAGAGTCTCCAATATATTTTCAAACAGAAGGAGTTGAATCTACGGCAGCGGCGGTGGTTAGAATTATTGAAAGATTATGATGTCAATATTTTATACCACCCCGGAAAGGCCAATGTAGTAACTGATGCGCTTAGTCACTGATCTATGGGTAGCCTATGTGCAATCCCCACAGAGAAGAAAGAAATGATCCGTGAACTTCATCAACTAGCTAACCTTGGAGTGCGTATAATTGATTCGGGTGATGCGGGAATCCGTGTTAGCAACCCCACAGTTTCATCCTTAGACACAGAGATAAAAGAGCGTCAATGCGAGGATCCCAAACTGAAATATTATAAAGGTGTGCAGTTTCCAAAAGAAAAGTCACCATTCGAAGTCTCAGCAGATGGGGTTCTCAGGTACCAGAATAGGTTATGTGTTCCGGATGTTGCGGGACTTCATCGTCAGATTCTGGAAGAAGCTCATCATTCTCGGTACTCTATTCATCCAGGAGCGATGAAAATGTATCATGATATTAAATTAATATATTGGTGGGATGGCATGAAAAGAGACATAGCAAAGTTTGTAGCCCAATGTCCAAATTGCCAGCAAGTGAAGATAGAACATCAAAAGCCAGGTGGATTATTGCAAGCAATGGAAATTCCTACGTGGAAATGGGAAGTGATTAATATGGATTTTATTGTAGGATTACCCCGTTCCCGAGGCAAGTATGATTCTATATGGGTGATCGTGGACAGACTCACGAAAGCAGCTCATTTTCTCCCAGTCAGAACTACATACTCGGCAGAAGATTATGCAAGGTTGTACATCAAAGAAATTGTGAGGCTTCATGGTAGTCCAATATCTATTATTACCGACAGAGGGGCACAATTTACAGCCAAATTCTGGAAATCCTTCCAAGAAGGTCTAGGCACTCAAATGAGGCTCAGCACGGCATTTTATCCACAGAGGCGACGGACAAGCCGAGCGTACTATACAGACCTTGGAAGATATGCTAAGGGCATGTGTTTTAGATTTTGGTGGTAGTTGGGATGACCATTTACCCCTGATTGAATTTGCCTATAATAACAGCTATCATTCCAGTATCCAAATGGCTCCATACGAAGCCTTGTATGGAAGGAAGTGTCAATCTCCGATTGGATGGTTCGATGTCGGAGAAGTACAGTTGATAGGCCCCGAATTGATCCAACAAGCAGTAGAAAAAGTCAAGGTGATCCGAGATCGATTGTTGACAGCTCAAAGTCGCCAAAAGTCTTATGCGGACAACCGCCGGCGAGATCTAGAATTTCAAGTCAATGATTGGGTGTTCCTGAAAGTATCGCCAATGAAAGGAGTGATGCGGTTTGGTAAGAAAGGAAAGTTGAGTCCTCGATATGTTGGACCCTACAAAATCATCCGCAAAGTGGGTCAAGTAGCGTATGAATTAGATTTGCCTTCGGAGCTTGAATTAGTTCATCCAGTATTCCATGTTTCAATGCTCCGCAAATGTGTTGGAGATCCCACAAAGATCATGCCAGTTGATGATGTTCAGATCACAGAAAAGCTAACTTATGAAGAAGTGCCTATTGCCATATTAGACAGGCAAGTACGGAAACTTCGGAATAAGGAAATAGCTTCAATTAAAGTCTTATGGCGAAATAACAGTCGGGAAGAAATGACTTGGGAAGCGGAAGAAAAGATGAAATCCACATATCCGCATTTATTTCAGTCTCCCACGGAGACCTATGGTGAAACACCGAGATCATAAGGTACGCATGTCTTTCTTTTATGTATATGGGCCGTGTGTGGCCAATCTATATTGCTATTGTGTTGTGGCCCTGTGAGGCAATGATATTATGGGTTGTTGTGGCAGGATGGTAATGCCATATTATAGGGGAAACTCTAGCGAAATTTTTCTAGAATTCCTAACGACTTAACATTCGAGGATGAATGTTCCAAAAGGGGGGAAGAGTGTTACACCTTGGAAATTTCCCCTTAGCGAACAAGTGAATAGACTCACGAATGGAACAATGAATACGAGGTTTGGGATAAGCGAGAGATAGTAATTGATGGTCGTAATTAAGATTTCCAAAGACATTCGAGTTAAGGAAAGAAAGTTGTTAAGGAAAGCGGGTTATAAGTTAGTGTATCGGATGAGAATTACGAGTATTGAGTTAATGGTGTATCAATGATGCCCTAAGGATGAGTTATAAAGTCCCTTAGAATGGTATTGAAGTGATGAACAAGTGTTAAGAAGGTTCCATAAGGATCGGAGATCAAACGAGTCGACGAAACAACCCTCGGAAAACTGGGCAAATATACGGCCAGACATACTGGCCGTATAAAATCTACGGACCGTATGTCCAGCCATAGATCCAGCCCAGAATGTCATGTTCCACTGGACTAAATATACGGTTCAACATACGGTCAGTAGAAATTATACGGACCGTATGTTGGTCCGTATATTTTGATCGGGACTGAACTCAATTTATATAAGGGACCCTTCCTTCATTCCATTTCATTTTCATTTTTCACCTCTCCCATTCAAGAAACCTCTAGAGTGTTCCATACACCTCGAACACAAGAAAACAATAGAAATCAAAGATCAACAACAAGAAATCAAGAGAATCAAGTGAAGGAAACCCATTAAAAGTCACACAAATCAAGAAAACCCAAGAGAGATAAAATAGGGTTTTTGTGCAAAAAGTGTATCATCAATAAAAGCTTATTACTTCATCATCTAAGGTGAGTTTAATGACCTATTCATGTTATTTGAAGTATTTATAAGTTGAAACACATGGATTGTAGAAGAGTAAGGGAAATGGGTCATAAATGGGTGAATTGTGCCATTAATGAGTAGTAGTGGAATTGAATCATGGAAATGAATATGTTGATGTTATGAATGCGTTACAAATGACATTTAGAACATGAAATAAGCATTGGATACGAAAGAACGCGATAGTGAACTTTAGCCATAATTATGGAGAATTGGGATGGAATTGCGAAATGCGAATCATGTAAATGAATGACGATTGTTGTTAGCGATATTGTGATTGTTGTTATGGATGTTGGGAGTTGATATGGAATATGGCGGAAAGTAATATAAACAAAGGAAATGCTGCCCAAATTTCTCTAGCTTTAGTGAGTACGTTTTCATGATTGTTTAGCTAATGACGACATGAATTCCCTTGAAGGTATAAACGAGTGCATTAAAGAAGAACGAGCAAGTGATAGAATAGTTAAACGACAAATGTATGTGAGGATTAACCATTCTTTATAAGGTATGAATCCTATGTATGATATTCCTCTTCCTTTATGAACCTCCTATGTTTCAAGAGATGAAGAGCCTATGTTCATGAATAGTTAGACAAGATAAGAAATACGCTATGAATACGATAGAGATTCTAGAGACCACGATATGATGTACTTACGAGGTTAACGATGACGATCATGAACCATTGATATTCTTTCTTATATGTACTCACCTTAAAACGTTAGTTCTTCCAAGGTGAGATATGACGCTTATGCTTGTTCCATAACATGATCGGGGGTTCACGACCTTATGTCGCCCCGACATAGATGTAGTTGCCCTTAAGTTCGAATGTATGTGCGAGTGATATGTATAGTAATATGTAACATAAGAATACTAAAATATGGTAGAATTATGATATACTTACGATGCGATTATGACACGAATAAATGAATGAATAACAAGTCCATGAAATGAATGTTAGTGATGAATCTGTGATAATGTATGATGAAAAATATATGAAATGTATGGTATGTGTGATGATGTGATTCCACCGTGCCTAAGAGGGCCGGGCATGTCACCGCTACGGCGGGCTGCTATGATTCCAGCGTGCCTAAATGGCCGGGCATGTCACCGCTAAGGCGGGCTGCTATGCTTACACCGAGCCTAGAGGGTCGGGCATGACACCACTAGTGGGCTGCATATGATGGTTACCCGGACGGGGGTTAACGACATGATGATGTATGATGGATGTGATGATGCATGTATGGCATGATGATGTATACGTGACATGATAAGGCATACCAAATGATAATGTACATGATATGCTTATGTATGATGTATGTATATGAAATGTATCTACGCTTAAAAGAGTACACAGGTTGTATCCTCATCTCATGACTCATGATGCTCTTACCATGTTTATTTCATTCCTGCCTTACATACTCAGTACAATATTTGTACTGACGTCCTTTCTTCGGACGCTGTGTTCATGCCCACAGGTAGGCAGGGAGATGGAGCTGATCCTTAAGAGCTAGGGGCTGACTTGAGAGCACTCCATTTTTCGGAGGTGCCATTGATTATTCTTTTGGTACATACATGTATATATTTATTATTGGGCACGACGGGGTCCTGTCCCGTCCATATGTCTAGTACTCCAGTAGAGGCTCGTAGATACGCAGTATGGGTGATATGGTCCCATAGTGTTCATGTATATGTATGTATATCTATGTCTATGTATGTCGTTTTGATAGCCGAATGGCTTATGTTTATAAAAGCCAATATGTTTCAGAAAATGATAAATTTTATGTGATTATGAGCATATAGTATGAATGATAGCAGGTGAGCAGTTCTATGAGTGGTGTTCGGTGGTTAGCCCCGGATACCCGTCATGGCCCGTAGTTCGGGTCGTGACACTAGGACTCCTAACTTAATGGGTACTGAAATTGGGAATTTGGTGTGTGTTTTTAGCATGATTAAATCAGTTGGGGTTGTGTTGATTGGGTTGGGGTAGTGATATATGGGATGTGTAGTGCAAAGGGTAGAGATCATGACTTAGGGTTTGTATTTGTGAATGAAATCTATGCTTGAAACTGCAAAATTATGAAATTGTGGTTGGGGGAAGGAAATTTGGTATGATTGCTGTTAGGTGGACTCGTGGGGACAAGATATCGTGCCCCCATTGAGTCGGCGGGCATTTTGATCAAACTTGTTGATTCATTATGCCCGCCAATCATCCGAAAAAAGAAAAAAAAATACTTGAAGAGTGAAACAAAATACTTGAGGAGTGAAGTCTGAGTAACTCCAGCAGGTTGGAGGGTATTTCGATTAAAAATCTCGGTTTGATATCGTTATACCCACCAAAAAAACCCGGATAATTACCAAGGGTTGAAATGGTCAAAAATAAGGGTGAAGTCTGAGTTACTCGAAGCCCCAAAACTGCAAATGTGCAAAATAGTTGAAAATTGGTTCTCTGATTGATTGAAGTGGAAATCGCAAAGCCGAAGCAAATTTTGATGTCTGTTAACCGTTGGTTGCTGCAGGGCCGTAAATGTGTCGACGGCACCGTCAACAGGTCAAGGAACAAAGACGGTCCCATTGAGCTGATCGACAGTCCATCAAAGCACATCGACGGTCTGCAGACAGCCAACATCAGAGAACTGAACTGAACTGATTTTTTTTAAAAAACTCACTGTGCTTTGATTTCACTCATACGGATTAAATAGATTGTGATTTTTGATGATTACAAGTATGGCACCACCTAAATTAACAACCACCCGAGGGGGTGGCTCGAAGCAAACTCAAACAACGGGTCGAAGAAGGCCCAGTAGCCAACCCACACTCAGAGACGAGGAGGATGAGCCTGAGGTTATGCCCGTGAGGAAGAATGGGGCTAACTTGCTCCCTTGTGGAACGAGCGAGGTCACGATCTCGGCTCTACACCTCCCCGGTTTCTCCCGCCTAACGAGAAGGAATCATACTACGTCGGGGTCCAGGTGATGGATCCGAGGAGGAGGATCGAGAGGCAGACCGGAGATGCCCACTTTCTTGCACGAGCACGATCTATTGAGGATCTTGCTCGGTCTTCTCGGTACCTTCTAGATTCCGGACCTGTCGAGCTCGCGACACGTGATGATGAGGCCGATGCGATGCGATCTTTGAGACGGCTAGGGCTCAGGAACTTAGAAGCAAGAGGCTCGAGGATCGCTTCACTGTTGAGGGTGCTAGGCAGTTGTATGAGTATGTCATTGAATTGAAAGGTGATGACACTCAGCGTGAGAAACGAACCATAAATGAAGTATGGCGGATCAGTTTTAAGGGGCTCGAGATCTTACCCAGAGCCAGAGAGCTTATTTATCACTATCAGTTAGAGTTCATATAGGAGCCGCCTGGGGACTATTGCCCTATTTTGATTCGTGAGATATATGCCGCATATGGGGCTTTGATCTCGAAAGTCAGAAAGTGGCGCCAGAAGTTGAAGGAGATACCGCCACGGAGCGAGGTTGGGATCAGAAGGGTGAGTGTTAATATATCTGCCCAGGCTATCAACAGAGTATATTTTGGTGATAACTACACCTCCCCTAGACATACAATTGAGCTAGAAGACAAGTTGCGGAGATGCAAGGAACAGTCCTTCAAGGACTGGGTAGCTACAGTGGTGGGTTACCCGACCAAGAGAGTCGAGTGTACTAACTTGAAAAAATTAGATATTGAAAAGATGGTTGACTTTAGAGGGCAAATTTTGGTAGAGCGTGGTGCAGTTGCGGCTTCTCCCCACTCAGGCCGATAATGCTCTTACGGTACGACAGGCAGGTTGTTGTAGCTGCGTTGATGTCCAGATACCCAATTGATTTCGGGGCATTGGCTAGCACTGAGATCCAGTTGAGGGCTTCCCAGCCCAACACTTCCCTGATATTACCTTGCCTGATTACAGAGCTTATTCGGAGGTCACAGGTGCGGTTTATTGATGATATCGACCACCGAATTACAGCTTTGTCCATTTATTCGGTAGAAAAGAGCAAGAAAGAGGCCATTGATGAGAACCAAGGGGAAGCGGATGGGTTCCCAGTGGCACTTGGAGGGGTACCCCTACCGCAGGAGCTTGTTCATCCCGGGGCCGCGGGTGACTCTACACAGGAGTTACCCGCCACTGCTGCCCCTATTACTGAGATTGTCCAGGCTGCAAATTCTGAGATTCCAGCTACTGATATGGGTGATGATTCTATTGCGACTCAGATTGCCATTCCTGAGCCACAGACTTCGGCTCACGACCTCAGTCAACCCCACGACCCGGCGGGCCCACACAGTTGTCTGACCCAGTCTTGCCGAGAGTTGATCCATATGCTTTCTTGATGGATGACTTTAGGAAATTTGCAAAACAGGTGGCTACAGTAGACCAGCAGTCAAAGATCATAGTAAACAAGCTCGATGATTATATGAGGACGAGAGTGGAGGAGGCATTAGATCGTGTGAGGACGACACTATCTGCTCGGCTGGATGGATTTGAGATGAGATTAACCGCATTGAAGATGGCCCGCCCGACCACTTCTACAGATGCTTTGAGGGCAGAGTTGTAGCAGCTTAAGGCTGATGTTTCTCTGTTGAAGGCTTGCGATCTGAGCCTAGTAACAGCACCACCGTCTGTTGCGGAGGAGATTGAGGAGGAGTTCCAGTGGTGCAGTTAGTTGCACCTACCGCAGCAGGTGGTCGGAGAAAGAGAAAGAGAGTAGCCCGTGATGAGGAGGAGGTGCGAGAGAGCACTCGCACTAGGGGCCCGAGTATAGAGGAGCAGTAGGTGGCAGAGGCCATTCAGAGATCGCTCATGGAGAATGTCCAGTTTGGGACTAGGGGAGCCACCTTGAGTAGTGCTCCCATCGGTGAGACATTGCCACCACCCCTTCCTACTCCAGTGCCAGTGCCTACGGGCACCACTACTGATGTTGTTGCTGACGCTGCTACAGAGACTACTATTGGTGCAGTTGCACCACTTGATGCCTCGCAGACTGATGAGTCTCGAGATGAGCAGCGCGCCTAGTGCGCCACAGGTATTCCTACTCCCTAGTTTTACTTTTACTGCATTGGGGACATTGCAGACTTTTTTAGTTGGGGGTGGGAGTATTTGATTTGTATATATGTGTTTAGGACCCCCTCGGCTTTTCTTTGCCATGGTTCTTTTCCTGAGGGGTTTATTTCTTGTTGAACCTGGAATGTTTAGGCCGTGTTTAGATAAAGTAGAGTAATGTTGACTTAGTGGTGGTGGTTTGATTAACTTAGGGCTGTATTATTTTGATTTTGAGAAAAAGTACTCCTCTCCGAAATTTTTGAAAAAAATGGACTTGGTTGTTTAATTGACATGCATGCTTCTTTGTATGACATTTAGATTATCGGGTTACCTTATGTGCGGAATTATTGCGGGGAGACTAGTGTGTTGACAATTCTGATGCCATGTGTTGTGAGTTTTTGTAAATATATTCTCTAGTTGTGTATGTAATCTAGAACTTGCACAGTTGGTTAGTCGTGCACACGTACGAAGATAAGTGAAGTTGTGAAATGAACTTAGGCATTGCTTGTGTTAGGAACCCCTGTTTAGCCTAAATATAAGCCTACCCATAGATTAATATCCCTTGATTAGCCATTTTGAGCCTGAAAACCTGTTCTTTGACTAGCCGTAACAAGTCGATACCCGTTATGAATATCCATCTCTTTGCACCCGGTCCCTCCTTGGCACTAAAATAATAAGATTGAGGCTAAAAGCCTAAGTTAGGTGTGATAGGTGGACTAAGGGGATTATGAGGCATAAGCCTAAAGTGGGATTGAAGTAAAGTGCCTAGTTAAAAGACAGCGGTGTGGTAAGTATAAAAAAAAATTGAAAAAAAAAAAGAAGAAGAGAAAAACAGCAAACAAAGAAAAAAAAAATAGGGAAGTAAAATTGAAATAAAACCACACCGAGGCAACAAAAAGAAGGGAAGAAAACAAAAGGCGAAAAGGGTAAAAGAGAAGAATAAGATGTAGTGTTCAAGGAGGGTGAGTCACAGTTATCCAAATATCTATCCTACCAATCCCCAAGCCTACATTACAACCTTGAAAAAGTCCTAGTGTGATCACGGCGAATCCGAACTGTCCAAAGTCGAGGGCGCTGAAAATAAGGGCAAGCTTATGGTATTTGCATGCATAGCTAGAGAATTTCTTTGTGAGTGTGAGTGTTTCTCGTCTCCTTTGTCTTCTGTCCCATTCCATGTGTATATATATGTTGGGACATTCTTTGGTCTTTGTGAGGGCATTAGAATTTGTTAAGTGACTGGTTTCCTGTGAGTCTTGATTCGTGTGCGCTATAGTTTCTTTGATAACTAGATGTCATAAATTGAAGCCTCATCGTTAGTTGTAACGAGTCCTTGATTGGTTTTGTCTTTATTGGGGGGAGAGTCATTGTTATACACTTGATATGCCGGAAGTTAATTGCCACAACCACTGTAGATAGCTTTACTTTGTGATATCGAGACATTTGTAGATTGAGTCTGTTAGTTGACTTGCTTGAGGATAAGCAAAGACTTTAAGTTGGGGGTGTTGATGTGCTGGTAGTTTTTGCACATCTAATTCTCTTTAACTCTAAGTTTTACTTGTTTTCAAGCAAGTTTGTGTTAGCTTGATCTGTTTTATGTGTTGTGCAGGTATTGTGAAGTTAGAATGCTCGAAAAGCGAAAAAACGAGGAAAATAGGCATACGACATAAGCATAAGGACGGACCATCAACATGCTCGACGGACCGTCGAGTTGCCTCGTCGATAAGTTCCTGCGAAGTGACAAATCATCAGGTCATCATCAGATCGTCAACTTGCACTGTCGACATGATCGACGGTCTGTCGAAGTGCTTCAACGGTGGAGTTCCTGCAGAATGAAAAAGGCATACTCAGATCGTCGATATGGTCGTCGAGCATGTCGATGACCATCGAAGTACAAAGACGACCCGTCGAAGTACAAGCCGAGCTGGAACAGGAATGGGATTGATTATTCCAAGTTTGACTTGTATAAATACCTGTTTAGGTTTTATTTTTCGGACATCTGGAGTTTTAGACTTGTAGTAATTACTTTTGAGTTATAATTGCTTTTGAAGATTTCCAGACAATCGCATTCATTACTTTCAAATTTATTCGTAAGTTCAATACAATAATTCAATTATGCAATCTTCAATCTTTTATTGTTTTCTTGTTGCCATGAGTAGCTAAACACCTTTACTAAGGTTGTGAACCCAAGGATGGGTGTGTTGTGATTGAGGGATCGTGAAAGATATACGCATAATAGATTGTTAGGGTTTATTTGTTCTTCGTTTTCATCATATAGTTAGTGGTTGCAAACATTAGCTAACGCCTTAAACTTTAGTTTATTTGGGAAAATAGCTAGGGTTAGGTAAGAACAAATAACAAGAACTCAGAGCTTTAAACCTTGTTTAATAAATTCACTTAGGAATAAGAGGAATTTACTGGCATAATTAATCGTTCTTCATGCATACTTTCTTATCTTTGGAAAAAGCATAGAAAGAAATAATCTTTTCTTATTGGAAAATAGTTCAGATTCACATAGAGGTTAAGTGCATCCATACAAATAGTCCATTAGAAGTATACCAAGATCGATACCCATGATCATACACTTTATCTGACGGGGACACAACCTTGGTTCTTTTTACCCACATATTTACAACTTTAAATTTTCAGTCACTTTAAACTAATCCACAACCCAAAACAACTATAAAACCCTTTTCTAGAATACACCAGGACCGCAAGATTAGTATAATACTTTTTAGTAAACTTTTCACACCATATTCTCTGTGGGATTCGACCCAAACCTTGTTGGGTTACTATATTTGACAACGTCCGCGTTATACCATTAATAGGTGTAATTTGAGCGTATCACACCTACGTGTGTTGCGCTGCAGGTGTGAGGAAAGGGTGAGTCGGTTGTGGGCCGCATCTACGTGGAACTTTCCGCAGCAGCGGGGCCGCTTTTGCACAATTGAACCGCATCTCAAGCATAATGACATGGTAAGTGAACCTCGCACCTGTGAGGTTTTGTCCGTTGAAGTGGGCAACCAGGTGTGAAGATTTGGGCGCTTTTGCACATATTGCTGTGTAGAAACATAATAAATTCCCCAATTCAAGATTAGGCTTCTCATTCACATATTTGGCATTTGGGAGCCCGGTTTAAGGAGATTTTTGAGAGTTTAGCAAGATTATTTCATTAGGTAAGCTTCTAACCATCCTTTTATGATTATTTCATCGATTATTAAAGGTTGTCATGATAGAAATCATGATTAGGATTGGGGGAAATTGGGGGTTTATGAACCTTAGGCTTGAACTAAGATCTTCTTCAATTGAGCATGAAACTGATGATGGATTTTATTGATTTTCGAGATATAGACTCTATAAATCATGTGTAAACTATTTATGAAATGAATTTCTCATTTTTCTCATTTTGCCCTTCGTGGCTCGGAATCCTATTTTAGGTAACTTTTTGGGTTCAGATTTAAAGTATACTAATATGGGTATCATTGGATTCATATGCCTTCCTAGAATATTATTTGACCTTAATAAACCCAATTTTCTTATGAAATTAGGGTTTTGACCTTCAGGGTTTAGAACGAGATTTTGGGTTGACTTTCTAGACCCGAATCTTTTATAGGGTAATATGGGTATCGATTGACTTTTATTCTTACATATAATCTATGTTCGAATAGATTGAGATCGTTCGGAGGCTCTACGGATGGGCAAGGCATCGTTGTGATTTTTTGACTCCATTCCATGCATGTTGAGAATATGAACCTTAACTTGAGCATCATGGCTGGTTAAAATTGGACTAATAAGAGGGGACAATGGTGTAACGAAAGGGGGTTCAGATACTTGTGAAGTGACGAGCACTTGTATCGGATACCGGTGTCATGACAAGGGTATTTGCATAATTTTCATTGTATAGTCTGGTCTGAATGTCATGCTTTGGGCATTAGCAGATAGCATAGATTTTTTTTATATGTGATTGGGAAATGAGGTCCCTTCTTTCCAGTTTTTATGCTTATTACATGTCTCATTGTGATTACATTTTCCCATCACTGCTAAATACTCATTCAAAAATGGAAAAGAGCTAAAGATTGAGTCTTTATTGCTTAGTTGCATGTCATATTCATGCTTATTATAGTATCTCGTGTGAATTTTGAGGATTAGTTGTGAAAAGTCCGATGGGAAATGATTCCAACCGGAGTGATGATGTTATTTGTGCCAGATTGGCTATATGACAGGTAATGTGGGCCTAAGGGACGAGTATTGTGATTGGAAGCCTAAAATGGTTGAGATCCGATGTGACCTGGGAGATCTAAGAATGTTGGGTTGGTATATGGACCTCTTGAGTTGATTCGTTAATATTCGAAAGTATGTTTATCGGGAAATGGATACAGATCTTGCATTGCATTGCACTGCATTTCATATCATTGCATATCATATTATCTCATTGATTACATGGTTTTGACTTGTTGAGTTGATTGCATGATTTACCTCTATTGCTTACTTGGAAACTTGATGGACTTATGGATTAGAAGCTTCACTTAGGCTTAAGACCTGAGAATATTGTGATTATTGTGGACTAATAGCAGTTAAGTGTAGAAGTGATAATCACAGGCGAGCCCTCGTCTCCATTTTCATTAGGGTTGGTCGAAGATGCCGCTGAGTACCGGTTGTTCTTTGTACTCACGCTACACTTGTTGTACTCTTTTTGGTGTGCAAATTTTTTACCTAGTATGAGCACTGCTGGACACTTCACTGGTCGTTGAGAAGGCCATTTTGAGACTTTGGGGCGAGCTACTAGCAGACTCATAGCACCAGATTCTCATCTATCCTTATTTCCTATTTTTTTCATTTCAGATAGTATTTGAGTACTATTCAGACTTGTATTCGTATTTAGCAGTTTTGTACTAGTGACATTAGATTCGGGGATGGTTGTACTTATAAATCCGTACTTTTATGATTATAAGGCTTTAAAGACTATTGACTTGTATGTTTATTCTGCACTATTTCTTGCTTTATTTGCTTGAGACTGGGGTTGTGGATGGCTTCCTGACTCGGGAGAGTTAGTGAATTCACATCTCTGTAAATTAGGTTGTGACATGTCTTTTTCTTTAAATTTGAATTGTTAAATATATTTTTACCTCATACTAGTGTGTTGCTTTTACATTTTATCAGAATTCAAATTCATCAACTATAAAACAAGAATTAGGCTATTAAATATGGTTCTTTTTAAAAGTTTGAGGCCTCTTAGAAAGGTTTGGCTTTAGGTCCCTAATATTCTTGAGCCGCCCCTGATAATGTCCTACCTTGTGTAATTTGTTTAAACTTTAACATGTCCTACTAGAATGCTGTGGTTTTAACCTCAAATGTCTTTCATCATTTATTTATTTTCTTTATAAATCTCCAAAAATCTCAGTGCACCATATAATTTGGAAGCTTTCATCACCTAATTTTTTTTTCTCTGTTGAATCTAACATTTGGATAGTCCAGAACACAAGTCTGGAGACTTGTGGTACGGGTACAGGTAAACTTATCGTCTTACTGTGTTTGTTGTTGAGGTTTATTGTATATGGAACTTTGACCAAATTAGTATTACGATTTTCCATCAAGCTTTTTTATTTGGAACATTATTTTTGGTGATTTTATGACTAGATGAATCTTTAGTTTGAGAAGTCGATTGTAGGAGCGGATTGGATGGGTGTGGGCTGAAATTTTTACAAATTTAAATGCGTAGTACTACTAAAGTTGTCCAACTCTCTAAGGAATTTTAAAGATAGATTTAATGGCAAGCTGCAAGATAATAAATTTTACTTTCCAACATGTCATGTTTGTAAAAGTTTGGATGCCGAAACGACAGATAATATGGTCTCATATGAAGTCAATAACCTCCTTTTCTCTAATATTTTCGAAGGCCTGCGCTTCAACCCATTTTGAGAAATAATCGCTTATACAAAAAATGAAACGGGCCTTACCTGGTGCCCATGGCAAAGGACCAACGATGTCCATTCCCCACTTCATGAAAGGCCAAGGCGATATCACCGGATGTAGTAACTCCCCGGGTTGATGGATCATCGGAGCATGCCTCTGACACCCATCACATTTTCGAATAAAATTCTTCGCATCATCCTCCATCCGGTTCCAGTAATAACCGGCTCTGATAATTTTTCGAACCAAGGATTCGGCACAGCAGTGATTACCGCAGGTGTCCTCGTGGACTTCTCTCATCACATAATCAGTTTCTCCGGGACCTAAACACTTGACTATGGGTCCGAAGAAGGACCGTCGATACAATTGACCGTCTATTAAGCAGAACCATGCTGCTTTGGTCCTGAGTGACCGTGATTCTTTTGGGTCGCTCGGGAGCTTTCCATCTTGTAAGTAGTCGATGTATCTGTTGGGCCAATCCCAAGTTAGACCCATCGTGTTTACCTCGGCATGACCGTTTTCTACCGCCGAATTCATCAAATACACTATGGCACCGGGGTTGATTTCCTCTACTTTGACTGAAGAGCCCAAATTGGCCAATGCACCGGCTTCGTTATTCTGTTCCCTGGGTACATGCTACATGATCTACTCTTTAAACCGGTGTAGTATCACATGGGTTTTCTCCAAATATCTCTGCATACACTTATCCTTGACCTCGACGACACCATTTACTTAGTTAATAACCAAGAGAGAGAGTCACATTTTGATTCATTTTTGGCCCCCAAACTCTGAGCCAACTCCAAACCTGCAATCATAGCCTCATACTCGGCTTCATTGTTAGTTAATTTAATAGTTCTAATCGACTACCTAATGGCATCACCGGCGGGAGTTTCAAGGACAATGCCTAACTCGGAACCTTTTTTGTTCGAGGCCCCATCCGTGTGTAGAGACCAGATACCCGAAGCCTTCCCAGAGGTCTGTAAAAATTCTTTTTCGACCTCGGGAATCATGGCCGGGGTAAAATCTGCCACAAAATCGGCTAAGATTTGAGACTTAATAGCTGTCCTAGGCTTATATTCGATATCCTATCTGCTAATCTCCACGGCCCATTTGGTCAATCTACCGGATAATTCTGGTTTATGCATGACCTTTTTTAGCGGGTAAGTAGTTACTACACATATCGGATGGCATTGAAAGTATGGTTTCAACTTTCTGGATGGACTTACCAATGCCAAGGCCAACTTTTCGAGGCGTGGATAATGAGTCTCCGCATCCCCTAAAGTCCTACTTACATAATATATGGAAAATTGCGTATCTGCTTCTTCTCAGACCAAAACATCGCTTACCGCTACCTTGGACACGGCAAGGTATAGAAATAAATGTTCGTCTACCTTTGGTGTGTGCAGCAGAGGCGGACTCGATAAGTATCTTTTTAATTCCTGCAAATCTTTTTGACATTCCGGTGACCAGACGAAGTCATTCTTCTTCCTCAGTAATGAGAAGAAACGGTGACTTTTATCCGAAGACCTCAAAATGAAACGGCTCAGTGCTACTATCCTTCCGGTGAGCCTCTGCACTCCCTTGATGCTATTCACCACCTCAATATCCTCGATGGCTTTGATCTTGTCCGGGCTAATTTCAATTCCCCGGTTCGACACCATGAAACCCATAAATTTACCGGATCGAACACGGAAGGCACATTTCTCTGGGTTAAGCTTCATGTTGTATTTGCGAAGTACATCAAAGGTTTCCTGCAAATGTTTTAAATGGTCCTCTATTTCCAGGGACTTGACTACCATATCATCAATATAAACTTTCATTGTTTTCCCTATCTGTTCTTCGAACATTTCATTAACTAGGCGTTGGTAAGTTGCTCCGGCATTTTTTAACCCGAAAGACATGACATTGTAACAGTAAGTCCCATATCAGGTAATAAAAGATGTTTTCTCTTGATCCTCCGGGTGCATCCAGATTTAGTTGTACCCAAAGTAAGCATCGAGAAAACTTAACATCTCATGCCCTGCCGTTGCATCAATCATCAATCGACGTGAGGCATCAGAAATGAATCCTTCAGGCATGCTTTGTTCAAATTCTTATAGTTAACACACATTCTGAACTTATTACCTTTCTTTGGCACCACCACTATGTTAGCTAGCCAATCTGGGTATTTTACCTCCCGGATAGGTTCTATTTTTAAAAGCTTTGTTACCTCATCTTTTACGAAGGCATGTTTCGGCTCTGCCATGGGCCTCTTTTTCTGCTTTACCGGGGGAAATCTCCCATCGAGGCTGAGCTTGTGAGTCGTCACTTCCGGTGGCACACCTGTCATGTCTATATGGGACCACGTAAAATAATCGGCATTAGCTTGAAAAAATTTAATTAACTTGTTCTTGAGCTCCGAGGTTAACCCCATGCCCAGGTATACCTTTCTATCCAATAGATATTCGAACAAGATGATTTTGTTCCAGCTCCTCCACGGTAGATTTAGTTGCATCCGAGTCATCCGGTAATACGAACGATCTAGGTACGTCGGAATCATCCTCTTCACCCACCGGGTCCGACCCCTTCTGCTCCACTTTCGAACCCGTAGCCTTTAGTTTTTATTTGGCGTCTTTGCCTCCGATTAATTCATCATCTCTTTGATCCAGCTTTTTCGAAAGAAGTGGCACTCCTTCGACCGCGAACATCTCCCTTGCAGCTAGATGTTCACCTCGGATAGTTTTTATCCCCTCCAGAGTAAGGAACTTCAGCAACTGATGTAGTGTTGATGGTATTGCTCTCATGCTATGAATCCACGGTCTGCCGAGCAAAGTATTATACTTCATATCTCCCTCGATGGCATAGAATACCGTCTGTCGTATGGTGCCGTCGATGTTGACCGGCAAAGAAATCTCTCCCTTCATGGTTTCACTTTCCATATTGAACCCACTGAGTACTCGGGCCACCGGCACAATCTGGTCGAGTAGCCTCATCTGTTTACCACTCTCCATCGGATGATGTTGGCCGAGCTACCTGGGTCAATCAAAATACATTTAACTTGTGATTTGAAAATAAGAATAAAAATTACCAATGCATCATTGTGCGGTTGAATGATGCCCTCTGCATCCTCGTTGCTGAAGGAGATGGAACCCTCGGGTACGTAATCCCAGTTGATATTCTCACGCACAACTGAAACCTTTGTTCGTTTTATCACCGACCCCCGAGGAGCATCTGTTCCCCCGATTATCATATTGATTACATGTTGAGGTTCCACCGGCTCGGCCTGTTTGTGGGATTCCCTTTCCTTGTAGTGGATTTTAGCTCGTTCACTCAGGAATTCTCGAAGGTGGCCATTCTTCAATAAGCGAGCCACCTCCTCCCTTAGTTGGCGACAGTCCTCAGTTTTTTGCCCATGGGTTTCATGATATTCACACACCATGTTCGGGGCCTGTTCGAGGGTAGCTCTCCGTGATTTCCATCGTTCGTACTCGACCAAAATCATAGTACGAGCTTCGACGGCATCCATGTCCTTAAGAGACTCTTCTAAATCGGCCTCGGCTTTTTCCAATTTAGCCGCTAGTTCGGACCGCTCTCCGAGAAGAACTGCCTGAATTTGGTTAGCCGACTCAAGTTCAGCCTGAAGCACGTCATTAGCCTCGGCTGCCTCCTCGAACTTGCTCTTGAGCTCGTCACTAATTCGGGCTCAATCCTCGGCCTTCTGTTCGACCACCCTCAACTTCTCCTTGTCTTTAGCACTCTCAGATTCAAGATGCCGATGCATTTCTGCCATCTTCACAGTATCGGCATTGACTGAATCGAGTTCGCTTCGAAGTTGGGAAATAGCGGCCTCGAGTTCACCGAGCCTTGAAATAAAATAGACATTGTCTTCATTGAGGCCGGCATTATCCGCTTCAAGAAGCCGGTTCTTTTCAACCATGTCGGCCAACTCGACCTTCAAACTAAGATTTTCGGCCTTAGCCGCCTTGAGCTCAGGTTGAAGGTCGGAAAGAGCAGTGGCCCGGCTCAATTGGTCTTTTTTTTCCTGTAGGAGGAGTCGATACTTCTCCGTTTCTTGACCCTAGGCATCCAGCTGACCCTTCAAGTCATCAACCTCGTGTTGGGTTCGGACAAAGCCCTCATTAACGAGCACAACACTCTGCAGAAGAAGAAACGAAATTAAGTTAAGGAATTGAATAAATGGAGTTGAAAATCGCACATCAATATTATGTAAGGATGAGCGTAGAATTTACCCGGTTTCCTACATGCATGCTTTCGTTGATAAGGCATTGCCAAGGAACCCCGGCCATCTTTTCCTTGTCAGAATCTAAAATAAGGGGCCTCAGATAACTCGCAACCCCCACAGAACGGGATAAAAAACTACAGTCCTCAGGGACGGTGATCACCGCTGACCTCATCCTCCTCGGCTCTACACTAGGGGCTGGGAAAATACCTACAAGATTGTTCCTCGCACCTGTTTTCTTGGACCACCTAGCCGCCCTCATGACTCGAGGAATGGGAAGATAGCCAAACCCAGCAGCTTTCCCCCGATTCTTTGAGAGAGGTATCGAGAACATGTCATCGAGGTTATCGGTTCCTCGGCGCGGGGTAGGAGAAGCCAAAACAGCCCCGGCGGTCTCGGTAGAAACAGTGCCTCGGATGTTGCGGCTTGGTCACCACCGGCAAATGGGTGGTATCCATTGGAGCCTCGGTATCGGGGGCCGACTCTGCTCTTTGTTCGACCTCAATATTCAGAGATGGCCCAGATCTTCTAGGCCTCTACAGGGGAATCTCTTCGATTGAAGCATCACCTGAAATGTCAATGAATTCAATTGACCTTAGAGGAGTTGAAAAAAAAACTTCTTCCCTACCTGTATGCAGAACCGGAATGAAAGGTCCTCCTCAGTTGTAGGAAAGGGCGGAATGGTGGTTTCCTCCTCCGGAACAGAGGCGACGAAGGGGTCCTTACCAACCCTACGAATAAGAACGTCGGACTCTGATTCATCCCTCAGAGTCCGAACAATGCTCCTCGCCCTTTTCTTTGGTTTCTACCCTTTTGCCGAGGGCTTTCTCTGTCTCTTACCGGCTGTAGCAATGAGCCGAGATGATCCTGCCGTATTAAATTCAGAAGCCGGTGTAGCAGGCTCGACTGTTGGTTCCGGTCTTAGCTCCACCGAGCCCTTGGGTAGACTTGAATACCGAAGGGGTTATAGAAAGAAAAAAAGGAGGATGCAATAAATACCAAATCAAGGAGAAGATTACCGTGATTTTGGGCAACCCATCGGCCACGCGACAGGTCCCCCCATATCCGTTGTTCATGAGTGTGTTGGCCGATGATTGCTCCAACCTATTCGGTAAGGTTCTGGACGGCTAGAGGTATCCATGCCTCGGCTAATAAAAAAAAAGGGAAAAATCACATGTATGCAAGGGATCAAATATTGATAAAGCTTGGAGGAAGAATAATTGTAGAAGGGAGAACTGAGAAACTTACGCCTATCGTTCCACCTCTCTGGAAAGGGCATGTGATCGGCCGGAATACTGACCGCGGTCCTTACCTGGAAATAACGTTCCAACCAACCTCGATCTCTGTCCTAGTTGAGTTTGGAAAAGATCGGGTTCCGACCTCGCTTGGCGAGCTTTATCACCCCCCCCCCTCGGAAGATTCTCGGGGAATATAACCAGATGAAGTGCGTCATCGTGAATTCCCTGTTGACATTATTGGCTAATACAATAACCGGAGGCAGGCCACGACCCTCTAGATAATCGGCCCAATTTGGGCCAAGGTCATGTTGTACGTCCGGCACATCTCCAAAATAACCGAATCGATTGGAGGATCGAGTTTGAGCGTAAATGGATACGTGTAAACGTATAGGAAACCTTCTCTATGATCGGTAATAGACTCATCGGACTCGAGGGAGAACACTTGCACCGGACGATTGTCCCATCCGCAATCGGCTCGGACCTGGAGGAGGAGATCCTCCGTAATGGATGAAGGTATAGCCTTACGTCGAAACCCCTATCCGCGATCGGAGATGGCTTCTCAACGTCAAATTTGTGGCTGTAGTTGGGTCTAGACAGCACTATGTCCAACGCAGTCGGTTCAACAAATGTTTTTCCCTCGGGTTTTGAGGATGGCTCGGCTCCCTAAGAAGAAACCGAGAGAACGTCCTGGGTAGTAGATTCGATGTTGGCAGACATTTAGAAGGTGTGAAAGAGCGGGTAAGAAGATTTGAGAATTTGAAGTGGCTGATGGAAAATTCAAAAACGAAACAATGGAGGAAATATTAGGAGGATGGAGGAGACAGTTGAAAGATACAAAACAACAAATGAAAGGTTTAGCAAAGAATGCTTTTACGATCAAAACAACAAATGAAGAGAAGTTGGAGTAGCCTTACGATCAAGAAAGCAAGAAACAAAGAAGTAGAGAATGAGTAAGTGAAGTGAAAATGAAAAAATGACACAGCTTTGGGTCTTATATAGGCATTGTACTGTAGCGGTTACAGAGAACAACCAATCGGGCGGCGACACGTGTCCCACAATTAATGAGACGTGATATGAAGCGACGTGCGTTACGGCGGTTCCCGAGGTCGGCCATTCGGGACGAGACACGTGGCCGATGTCAGAAGGACGTGACATAACTGTTCCCGCCAAATTTGAAGATAAGAACGAACTTATGGTACCACCGGTTTTGTGACTTATCCACTTCCCGTTACTCTGGTAAAACTACGGTCCGGAAAGTGTTGGGACTATATGTATACGGTAAAAAACCGGGTCAATGTAAGACCGGTGAGACCGAGGGGCCAAGGGCAAGTCCAAATGAGCACGAGTATGTTCGGTCTTTTCTTTAGACCGGGGGATCGCACCGAATGTAGTTGACCCGAGATAAGAGAAGTATGTCTGTTGGTCCGGTTTCTCCGAATCAAACTCATCGTGACAGTTGGTCCGGTCACTCCGATCCAAGTTGAACGTGGCCGTTGGTCCGGTCACTCCGATCCAATCTAAACATGGCCGTTGGTCCAGTTAACCAGTTGTGATGCTGCCACATGTCAAGAGACCATTCTGTCATTTTGTACTGACAACCGTACGGGTGTCAGACCGTACGGCCCTACCTTATCCTTTTAGGGTTTCCTTTATACTAAAAGGCTTTGTATTGTATCCAAGGCCCACGACGCAAACCTATAAATAAAGGGCATTATCCCACTTTGGGGGGTTGGCTTTTTCAGATCTAGAATATTGTAATAGAAAAATATATTGAAGTTCTCTCTCTCTGATTTTAGTCCGAATCAGTAGTATTCTTTAGCTTTATTCATCCATTCGACATAATACATTGCCATATATATATATATATCTCAATCACCAATATCAATATACTTATTCACGGCGCACATATATATATATATAACAAACAAATCCATACATATTTTGTATCAACCAAAAATAGATTAAAATTCATCTACATATCCTATACCTCACTTACAAATTCAATTGTTACCGAAGGGGTAAACACACACGTGTTTCAAGCTTTCAATTATGTGTTCGTTGTTCATATTGTTCAACCTTCATCTTTGTGTTTTTCGTATATTTTGTGTTCTTACTTCTTGGTATACAATTTTCTAACAGTAATTGGATCGTAATTTCTTACCGTAAAAACAGACATATATATATAGCTTCTAACCAAGGAAAAATTACATATACAATCAATATACTTCTTCCCCCATCCCACTTTGGAAGTTTTGGGAGTGGGGGAGGGATATGGAAATAGGTAGTAGCTACAGAGCTCTTTAATTTTATTTCAAACAGAACAGAGGCCAATTAATTCCTTTGAATAAGAGCAAGATTTAGACTATTTGAGGTGTATTTGAATTCTGTAACCTGCATGCTTCTTTCTCTTAATCATATGGCATAAAACTTTGGTGTAACGTCTCACAATTTTCTTGAACTTGAATCCATTTATCAAGCTTTGTTGTGGCTGCAGAATTTGAAGTTGGTTTTCTTGATCCTCTACAAGATGTTGCCTTAGAGAAATGCTTCTTACTTCAATCATCAGCTCCTTCAAACTCTTCCTCTCATATTTTCTTTCTTCCCTGTCTTCATCATTAACTGCATTCAGATTCAATGGCTTTCTTGTTCTCTTTGACTTACTAACATCATAATGCAACTTTCTTGGACTAAATTCACTTCCCATCCCTTTTCTTCTGATCTCAAGATTATAAGTGATTAATAACATCGAGAAGTACCACATGCATGATTAAATAATTCATGAGGTTTTATAATTGATGGTCAGTTTTAATGTCCTTTTGTCTAAAAGGTGAGGTGTCATTTTTCTTGGATGGTTTTGTAATAAACTTTCTAGATGATGTGGTGAGTTTCAAATCAAGATAAGTTGGTGTGGATTTACAAAGTGGCATTCTTCATTGGCTCATACTTCCAATCATTCAATAATGAAAAGGAAACTTTATATCTAGGCCCTGTAATTATTATACATATTTGGTCATTTCTACTATGACTAGAAATTTTATAATTTCACGTAAGCTCTGATCTTTAGGTCCTGAATCAATGACATTTGGCACTTTAATGGCTCTGGGGTGTGTGACTCTCAGTGATTGTCATTTATGCTCATAGTGTATAGTCAATCAAAAAAAATTATCTCAGTATATATGCCTCTCTGCTCTCCTGATGAATTATAATATGAAACTGTAGTGGTGCCTGGAAATTCGAAACCAAATTTGAGTGCTCTTTAATTATTATCATTAACATGATTTAATAGATCTATCTAATAGTTAAAATTACACCGATCTCAAATTCGTTCAATATGTTTCTTCTCTTTATAACACTGCTAGTTTTAGGAGATGATCTCAAAAATTGGTTCAATATGTTTCGTCTCTTTAACATTTTGTTAGTTTTAGAAGACGTCAACAATCAAGTTTCTTAAGTAGCTATATTACTTGCATCTTAGAATTTACTCATTATGACCAGATAAACGTTTGGTGACAAAATAACTAATTGACAATGACGTTTTTTTGTAAAGAAATACTAAAGGTATTAAAATGCCAATGTTCATTACTTAAGTACTACTTTCTGTTCATTTTATTACTGTACAATTTACATAACTAACAACATTATTCGGAAAAAAAAAATATTTAACTTTAATTCTCCACAACATATTAGTAAATATACTTCGTTATATTTAGAAACAAACTTAACCGTTTTTGTTTGTGGCAATAGAGCTAACCTCAGGAAGATGTAGGATTGGCAAACCATTTTTTTTTTTTTTTTGAGTCAATTCCTCATGTGTCACTCAACTTAAGCAAGTTACCTTGTAAAGTTTTTTTTCCCCTCATATGGTCATTCAAGTTTATACATTTGTCTTACAAAGTAACCTCTTTTTTTTTTTTTTTTTTTTTTTTTTTTTGCGTGGATTGCCCTCTATTTGGGTCAAGTTCTTAATTTTTGCCCTTCAAATTGGTGGTCTTTAAATTTTACCTCGCCTAACACCTCAATGTTGTGGGTTTGAACCCCAGCTCAGTTAAAAAAATAAAAAATCGCAAGGCAAGATTTTCGCCAAACGAATTTTGCAAATGCGCCACAAAATTTCTGCTGAAGGGCGAATTTAAAGACCACCATTTTGAGGGGTAAAAAATAAAGACCACCTCCAACGAAGGGCAATCCTGCAAATTAATGCCTAAAAGTCACTTTAAAAATCATTACCCAAAACAAATGGCTAAAAGTCACCTAATGAAAAAGGGGCCAAAATACTCCCTTAAGTTTGAACTTTGAGTTAAAACATCCCTTATTTTTTTTTTACACCGAATAATGATAGTCCTCCGACTACTTTCAACTTTGTTTCTTCATAAAAGTAGATTGTTTTTGTCCTATAGGTAAGTCCATAATACAGATTAAAAAAAAAAAAACAAAACAAAACAAACCATAACATTTAAAAGTAAAAAGAAATGAAGAGTGTTAACGTAGAGAGTAAAATAGGTATTAAAAATTTTAAAATGAGATAAAGGTGAGGAACAACTATTGTTCGAAATTGGGAGAGATGTTTAATTTTTTAAGCAGGGTTGGAGCGAGGAAATAATTTCACCCATATGATATTACAAGATTGACAAAAAATAATATTTGAAATTTTTTTAAAAAGCTGGTACACAATGATGATACAAAATCTCCTCATTTTGTGTGATGTCGAATAATTTATATTATTATCATGATGTCCTTCAATATGCATCTATGGTTTTTTTCTTGACAAAAACCCTTTAAAATCTTCACATATGATTTTTTTCTATTAGGACCTAGTCACAATTTTATGTGCTCTATTACTTTTAATACCACAAATTAGAGTTGAACTAAAATTGTACTAATTTGTATAATTAAAAGATTGTTAGTGTTTTATGTTAAAGAATAAGGACTATTTTAAATGAAAATGCAAACTTAAGGGACTACTTTGGCCTTTCTTCTTTTATTTTTAAAGTGATTTCTAGCTATTGTTATTTTCTAAGACAAATGTATAAACTTGAATGACCATATGAGGGGAAAAAAAGGATAAATGACTTTACTAGATAATTTACTTAAGTTGACTGGCCATTTGAGAAATTGGCTCTCTTTTTTTGCTCAAAAAGTTGTTGTCCACTACTCACTTTTAAACCTTATAATTATTATGAATTATATCTAGAGTTAATGGCTAAAATATTTCCCAAACTATTACTGTTTGTAAGTTTCATACTTGAAAAATAGGATGTTTCAGTTATTCCCTAAACCATAATGTTTTAATCTTAAAAGCCCCCGAAGGAACAAATGGCAAAGAGTTTATAATAATTGTTCTGAACAGTCCGTGTGAAGTGAAAAAATGATACCACATTGGATTTTTTTAACGGCTAACTAAGCCTAAAATTAATATATATTTTTTCTCTTTATTATTTCCTATGTATTCTTTCGTTATTCTTCATCTTCTTTACTTTCTTCTTTAACCAAATTGATAAGAGTTTGTATATTTGGAATTCATTGAAATTATATCGCTTTTTCCTTCCATGGTTCTCCCATATTATTGAAAGAACACCTTTGTCAATGCCCTTTTCTTGATTTATTCAATCTTCTTTGAAAATCAAATACTTTCTTAAGAATGAAAATGAATATTTTATGTAATTGTAAACCCGATGTCAAACCTAGAAAAAATATAACTTTTCAAATTAAAAAACTCAATTGAAACCCGAAACATAGGAGTCCTAATTTCTTGACAGTCCTAATTTCAATAGGAAAAAGAGAGAATTTAGTAAAAGAAGAGAACTAGTGATCCTCAACCTTTATAGGGAAATTAACAACCGGTCCCTTTCCATTTGTCGTTTCTGATTGTTTAATTTGGTTTTACTTTTACCTAATTATTTTATTTTTTTGTGCTAACTTTTAAAGATCTAATTTGGACTGAAATAATAACGTGCAATGTCACTACTACTAGGCATGGGAGTCTTAATCTTTAACAAATATTGCTCAGGGGTAACAGAAACACCTTACAATTTAAGTATGAAATTTGTAAAACACTAGTTGTAGGGGGATTTTTATGTAATAACTCTATGTTCAAATGACACGTGTTGTGCCACTTGACACGTTTTACAAGTGTTTCGGGAGCGTCAAATACACACACAGACATATATTGAGCTTGGGGTTTTTAACCCGTGAAACTTGTAGTAAAGGAGGTAACAGGATCAATGCATAGGTAAAATATAAAACTTGCCTCAATGTAATAATTTGAAAGAATTTTTAGCCATTAACTCTTATATTGTTGTTGGATAGGTGCCTAATTCTCATATGTGAGTCGAAAAAGTAAAAATAAAAAAATAAAAGAAGAAGAAGAAGAAGAAGAAGAAACAAAGAAACTCTTTCTAAGGAATTGCGAAAAATAAAGAGTGACAGAGAGAGTAATCCTAATATTCCGACCTTAGATATGGGGAAATAACCTATATATAGTGTCCACATCTAGGTTGTAGCCGATGCAACCAATTGTATTATTATTGTATAGATAATGTATCTATTTTATATAGTTATATATAAACATTACATATACATTGTATGTATAATATATGCTTAGTATATACACTATTATACATTACATATACATTCTTGTTAGCCTTGAGTTTAAATTAGAACATTACTTGTTTTAATGATGACTCTATGATGTGTAGGAACCAAAAAGGAAAAATGGATGCATACAAATATCATGAAAGACAGGCAAGAGAGAAGGAAGAAGAGAAGATATTCTTCAAAGATCCCTTAAGTTAAGGAAACGAGCAAGGAAACCTAGTTGAGGGATCTCCAACAGACAAGGCAAGAAAGAAAATCGGAAATCACACACGGTATACAAGGCAAGAAAATAATCACTGAAATACTAGTAGATGCGGCGCAAATCAAATTCAAGATACCAGTAGATCAAGATTCCACCAAGCAAGAGAATATCAAGTTCCAGAAGGAAAGATATGAGTCAATCAGTGAATCTCATCAACTCACCAATTGCCAGCAGTGAAATCTACAACTCATTAATTGCAGACAAACTCCCTTGGGTTACCTTTGAGCGAGCCACTGAGAAATCAATTGAATGGAAAGATTGATTTGCTACCATCAAGACATGAAGCAGCCAACTATGTAAGAAGTCTCTAAAAGATACGTTGACCACAACTTCTCAGAAAGCAAAAACATCTATTCATTCTTTATCTTGTAAAAAGCACTAAT
>NC_081343.1:6172445-6186350 GCF_029784015.1 Lycium ferocissimum | reverse complement strand
TTTTGTTGGGTCTAAGTTTAAAAATCATTTAAAGGTTCTTAGCCATTATAAATGATATTCGTATCGTTTGCCTAAGACGTCTAAGTTTGTAATCATAGGGGTTTTAATATGTACAAGCATTCTTTTACAAGTATTTACAACTACATATGTAAAACGAAAAAGGGAGTTAGCCTGATGGGCCTACCGAGCCCACAGTTTCCATTGGGCCTTCATTGTCACACCCCGAATCATGGCCTGGGTGTAACAAGGCACTTGATGCCTAACTGCAGGTGACCGAGCTAACCATATGGCTTGCTGACTCAACATGGGCATGAACTGATGCGGAATAACCGATTAACATGCATAATTTAAGTAAAGCGTGGGACTATAAATCATAATTCTGAAAATATCATAATATCATAATGCAGAATAGTCTTAATAAACATGATAATAACGAGCCCAAATGGTTAGACGACTCCGAATGTCTGACATAACATAACTGACTAGTCTATGAAAACTCTATCATGAATCTAAACTGTAGAACATACTTGCTGGGACAAGGCCCCTAGCATACCTTAACTGCATAATGCGACATAAATGTAAATAACGACTAAACCCTGAAGAAGATGGGCTCACTAAAAGTCGATACGTGGATGATCTCTTACAAGCGGATGTGTCATCCTGTAAATCCGTACCTGTATCGTGAAATGCAGGCCCCCGATCAATAGAAAGTGGATGTAAGCACATTGAATGTAATGGTATGTAAACAACTGAATGAAATAAACATGGCATATGAAATAACATGATGAAAGTTGAAACTGAAACTGAAACTGAAACCTGGTCATGAACACGAGCACATATATACATATATAACATGAGTAAAACATTTTAAGTGGGGAGCGCATAAATATAACTGACAACATGAATCACCACGTGGGTACGTGGAGTCTAGCACCGGACCTGACCAGATGAGCTCTCATACCTTGCCAGGGGTATAAGATATAAACATGGTATGAAAGGATCCAATCAATAAAGCATGAAGGAATCGTCTTAAACATGGTCGGAGCGATCCTTATCCTTCGGTGGCTAGCGTAGTTTTAGGCTATTAAAGCCTTTGCGGTAATCTATGCAACTCCCAAAAGTATGAACATACTATAGGTGGCATCTGAGCTCATGGTTTTTCATAAAACGTGACTTGCATTATACATGGATGTAGTTACATAATATTCTTGCATAAAATCGTGTATACATGTAGAGTGTTTCATGAAAATAAATATAGTAATTAATAACTTGCATGTAAGAACCCATGGAATGCAAAGGATGGGTTTTCATGGATTACCGACAGATTCTCAATAGCCAAAATAGAATATCAAGAGCACAATAACGAACTACGTATAGAAACACAGTACATCATGGTATACAGACTTAGGGTTATCATGAACATGTCTAAAACCCTAGTTTTGGTAAACTCTTGTATAATCATGGAGGAATGTGGCGTGGGGAAGAACAAAGATGTCCAATCGTTTGATCTCCAATCCTTATGGAACCTTCTTAACACTTGTTGAACACTTCATTAACAATCTAAATATCCTCATAACTCCTTTCCAAGACATTACCAATCAATCCTTAACTCGATAGTTGCAAAATCTTCCCCAAACACAATTTATACCTCACTTTCCTTTGACGAACTTAGTCTCACTAATTCATATCACTTCAAAATCTTATCGCATACATTCTAAAGTTACCAAGTACCCTTATTATAGTCATAAGAACTTGATATTAACCTTAAGCTCGTGTTAGTATACTTACAATGACATGAAATTTTCGAGGTGTAATAACAACACTATTCTGAGATGTTCTGCATGATCAGCCTCACTACGCGAATACACCAAAATATCATCAATGGAGATAATGATGAATAGATCAAGATAAGGCTTGAAGACCCTGTTCATAAGATCTATGAAAGCAGCTGGCGCATTTGTCAACCCAAAAGACATAACAAGAAATTCAAAGTGACCATAACAAGTTCTGAAAGCGGTTTTCGAAATATCAACTTCCTTAACCTTTAGTTGATGGTAGCCTGATCTGAGGTCAATCTTGGAATAACATTGGGCACCCTGAAGTTGGTCAAACAAGTCATCTATTATGGGGAGAGAGTATCTGTTCTTAATGGTGACTTTGTTCAACTGGCGGTAGTCAATGCACATGCTTAAGGAACCATCTTTCTTTCGGACGAACAAGACTGGCGCACCACAAGGTTAAACACTAGGCCTAATAAATCCCTTATTAAAAAGATCTTTCAACTGGGCCTTTAAATCTTTGAACTTCGCTGGAGCCATTCTGTATGGCGGAATTGATATCTGCTGAGTGTCGGGAAGTAGTCAATTCCAAAGTCAATATCCTTGTCAGGAGGGACTCTAGGAAGATCTTCTGGGAAGACCTCTAGAAATTCATTAACGACTGGTATGGACGGGAGAGTTAGGGTCTGGGCATCTGAATCCCTGACTCAAACTAAGTGATAGATATACCCCTTGGAAATCATCTTTCTGGCTTTAAGATAGGAAATAAAATTTACCCTGGCACCGCGAATTACCCTTGCACCTATGACCGGTTCGTTAGGAAGCTCAAATCTCACTATTTTGGTTCTATAACCCACTGTAGCATAAGATGAAGATAGCCAATCCATACCTATGATTACATCAAAGTCTACCATCTTTAATTCTGCTAAATTAGCTATGGTTATGCGGTGATAGACTAAAACTGGGCAACCCTTATAAATATGTCTAGCTATAACTGACTCCCCAGCTAGGGTGGACATCTCAAAGGGTTCATGAAACTTTTTTGGTTCAATCCCAAATTTCTTAGCAACAAATGGGGTTACATAAGATAAGGTGGATCCTGGGTCAATAAGGGCATAAACGTCAAAAGTGAAAACTATTAGTGTACCTGTGACAACATCTGCACGTGCCTCTGTATCTTGGTGACCTGACAGCGCATACAAACGGTTCTGATCACAGCCTGCATTGCCAGACTTTACAGCTTCATGCCTTTGCTGGGCTTGAGAATTACGAGGAGCTGCTGAATTTGTGGACTTGGCCACATTACCTACGGGGAATTGGCTCACTAGGTTCTTCAACTAAAAAGTAGGTACCTTATCTAACTGACGGACAATCTCTCTGAAAATGGACATTCTGGCCACACACATAGCAAACATCCATACCCATGTGACACACCCTGGGTGTTTTTTTATCATACTTGCTGCAAACCGGAATGTCATAGGTCTTCTGACCCACACTAGCCTGAGAATAGGAGTAAGTCGTCCTGGAATTCTATCTCTTCTGATCATTCCTAAACTTTGGGACTGGGGCACTGGCTGCCGATGGAGCAAGTCCTGACTATGACTAAAGTTACCTGCAAACTTAGCCCTTTTACTAATTTCCCTCTCTTTCTCTTTCTGAAGAGCTTCTTTTTCTTTCATTCGATCCTCATTACCCTGCACAAAAGCGACCATCTTGGCAATGGTCATGTTGTTATTATGAGCAGCCGTGTTTGCATCACCGTGCAAGTTATATTTGAGTCCAAGCACAAATTTCCTAACTACGACCCTCATATCTGGAACTATATAATGAGCATACTTGGCCAACGGAAAGAACTTGTGATAATATTCTTGGACTGTCATGTTATTCTTCCTTAGTCTCTCGAATTCAATAGCCTTTCCTTCCCTGGCCTCAATTGGCATGAAGTGGTCAATAAAAGCATCTGCAAACTCATCCCAAGTAGCAAGAGGTGCATCTTCCCCTCGGGATTGTTCCCATGACTCAGACCAGATATGGGCCACATCCTGTAACTGAAAAGCACCAAACTCCGCTGCTTCTATCTCAGTAGCATGCATAATACGGAACACCTTCTGCAGCCCATCTATATAGTTCTGCGAATCCTCCTCTGCCTTAGTCCCTGTGAACACTGGAGGTTTCATCCGCATGAATTCCTGAGTCCTGAAACTAGTAGATCCTCCACTAGCACTGACGCTAGGAGCCGTTTCCTGGCGTTGAGCTTGATTAGCCACAATCTGGGTGAGAAACTGAATAGCTCCCATAACATTTATGTCTGAAGCATTAGGAGGTGTAGCTATAGGAGTGGTTCAGGCTGCTGGGCATGTAGCAGCTGTTTGAGTCTGAACAGTTTCTTCCTGAGCTGCGACAGCCCTTTGGCTGGTAGCTGAGTTCCTCTTCGTGTACTTTCTTTTCGGAGCCATTTTTTGAAATACGTAATTTGCACGAGTTAAAAAAATTTCTGAAGGTACTGCTCTAACTGCACAATCTAGGGTATGAAAGAAGTGAGACAATCCTGAATGTCGTAGTGGTCAACTGTTTATATGTGTGAGGCCCTCACACATATAAAAGTAACCCCACTGGACACGGTTTCATGGACTCCCTAAGACACTTGAACCTAGTGCTCTGATACCAAGCTTTGTCACGCCCCGAACCATGGCCTTGGCGTAACACGGCATTTGAAGTATGACTGGACGTGACCGAGCAAACCACATAGATTGCTGACTCAACATGGGCATGAAATGATGCGGAATAACCAATGAACATGCATAATTTAAGTAAAGCGTGGTACCATAAATTATAAGTCTGAAAATATCATAATAGGGAATAGTCTGAATAAACATGATAATAATGAGCCAAAATGGCTAGACGACTCCGAATGTCTGACATAACATAACTGACTAGTCTATGAAACCTCTATCATGAATCTGAATTGTAGAACATACTTGCTGGGATAAGGCCCCTAGCATACCTTAACTGCATAATTGAAATAAATGTAAATAATGACTAAACACTGAAGAAGATGGGGCTTACCAAAAGCTAATACGTGGATGATCCTACTGAGCAGCTGTGTCATCTTTTAAATCCGTACCTGCATCATGAAATGCAGGCCCCCAGTCAATAGAAAGTGGACGTCAGCACATTGAATGTAATGGTATTTAAACAACTGAATGAAATAAACATGGCAAATGAAATAACATGATGACAGTTGAAACTGAAACTGAAACCTGGTCATGAACACGAGTACATAGATACATATATAACATGAGTAAAACATTTTAAGTGGGAAACACATAAATATAACTGACAACATAAATCACCACGTGGGTACGCAGTCCGGTACCGACTCCGACCAACGTAGCTCTCATACCTTGCCAGGGGTATAAGATATAAACATGGCATGAAAGGATCCAATCAATAAAGCATGAAGGAATCGTCCTAACCCTGGGCGGAGTGATCCTTATCCTACGGTGGCTAGCGTAGTTCAGGCTATTAAAGCTTTTTCGGAAATCTGTGAAACTCCCAAAAGCATGAACATAATATAGGTGGCATCCTAGCCCATGTTTTTTCATAAAACGTGACTTGCATTATACATGGATGTAGTTACATAATTTACTTGCATGAAATCATGTATACATGTAGAGTGTTTCATGAAAATAAACATAGTAATTAATAACTTGCATGTAAGAAACACTGGAATGCAATGGATGGGTTTTTATGGAGTACAAACAGAATCTCAATAGCCAAAATGGAATATCAAGAGCACAATAATGAACTACATATAGAAACACGATACATCATGGTATATAGACTTAGGATTATCATGAACATGTCTAAAACCTTAGTTTTGGTGAACTCTTATATAATCATGGAGGAACGTGGCATGGGGAAGAACAAAGGTATTCCCACACGTGGATAGAAGCCCTACATACCTGGTACGCTCCAACTTGTAGTAAAAATCTAAACTTTAAAGAAGAATCCCAAAGCTTAAATCTTGAATTCCCTTTAATTGGATTTTTTTTGAAAACCCTAGGTTAAGAACAATGGATTCTTGCTTAATGTTCACAGATATATATTAGAATTCATTTGGAATAGGTTAGGGTTTCTTACCTTAGTGTTCTTGGTGATGGAGAATGAGAGCAGGTCTTTTTAGTGTTCAGAATTCGAAAAATAACAAAATAAAGCTGAGTTTGCCTATTTATACTGTTCACTGAAGCGGACAAAGTACGGACGCCAAGTACATCCAGTACATTGAAGTACGGGCCGCACTTACAGCCCATACTTGGATGTAAATTTTTCCAGTGAGCATCATTTTTTGACGGTGAGGTACGGGCTCAATGCGCGTCCCGTACTTTGGAGTACGACACGTACCTTGCTGCCCGTACATGGATGCCAATTTCCAGTGGCTTCTGTAATTTCCCAATGACGTACGCCCTGCCATATAGGTCCCGTGCCTTGAAGTGCAGGCCGTACTTGGGTTGTAAAACGTACTTTCACCGTGATGAAGAAATTTTCTAATTCCAACACTTCCATCTTGGTTGCTAAGTCCCAAATCATGAACGTAGCCTAGTTTAAGTTACGAGTTGTTACATTCACATTGTTTGGACTCGGTCAAAAGAATAAGTTGTTGGGCTTCAAACCCAACGGTAGCTCGAAATTGTCCCAAGTGGCCTGCGTCAAGGATCACATGCAAAGAAGAGGGCGGTGAAACAAAATAGAAGTTAGAAGGCATCTGTACTTAAACACTTGTCTAACAAGTATATATAAAATGTCACTCAGAGTACAATGCCATGCAAAACAAACATATATTAGTGATATACGCATATGCAACTAAAGTGAACATTTATTAACATGAACCAAATAGAGACCAAACAAAACAGGGCTAGCCCAATACTCAAACAGGCAAACAGAGGCCCACATGGACATCGAATGCAAATAAGGCAAACCAAAGCCCAAATTAGTTCCATTGGGGACGTAAAATAAAGGGTAGTCCCATATTATCATTCAACTCAAACAGTCTTCATGATATTCCATCAGTATACACGATATACAATCAGATATATACTGAGGTATATGGGTTGTGTATATCTTTGTATATCTCATGTATATCACCCCGTAGTATCACAGAATAAAAGAGAAGGGGAGACGAAGAGAAGTTACATATCAACTCCACATCAGTATACCAGTTATACACACACACAGTGGTACATTTGTCACATACTTGACCCATGCATTTATTTTTAAAATAAACTTCGAAAATGCCTTCATTACACAGAAATGACACACAGTGACTAGTTGACTTTACATTTATATCAGTCCTTAGTCATACACTAATCATAGTGTGTCCTCAAATTACATACATAATTTGAATCAAGAGGGAAAACGGGTTGGGAGCATCATAATGTCGCAACAGTTAACCATATATCACCTATTCATCCATTTAGCATTTATCTTAGACTTGATGATTGAGTTACTTGTTTAGGAAATGGAAAAATGCATATATAATCTCACAAGCTCATACTCATAGGGGAATTCATTAAGGTTCAGCATCTTCACAGTAAATTCAAGCAAAAGATACACATTAAATAAGCACCTCAAAGAGATATCAAGAAGAAATCAAAATCACATATGTGCAGTGTCACTTTTACACGCAGAATCTAGCTTTCCTCTTCAAACTGTCATTTTTATATAGTATTTCTACTTCTTTTCTACCTATTGAAACCTTAGAGGGTCCCATAGGAGTATGATTCAACAAGAAGGAACCCCAACAACCTAGGAACAGTAGCACTAGGCTGAGTAGATAAACTTAAAGCTTTTCCATACCTTTCCCTAGCCCTAGGTAAGTCACTTCTTGCCTTATCACATCCAAGTAACAACCTCTCCAACCTCACATATACTTATGACCATGAACAGTTTCAGTATTTACCCTGAATGAGACTTATAAGTTCAAACTATCATGAGGAAAGTCCAACCTTTTATCTTTTACACCCCCTAGCTATTTTGGAACATTAGTTTTCACCTTAGCAGATACAATAATGTAATTACAGATCTTTTTAGTTATATTCTTTAGCATGGTGGACATATATATGCAAATTGGAGTCAATCAGATGGTTCTGAACATTTCATAGACTAACATATTATCATAAAGCACAGATAATGACCTTTTGTCAACATGAATATGCCATTGATCCTAATCTCCAAACATAGGCTTAACATCTACCTCAAGCAAACAACCAGTCATATGATCTTTTATAGTAGGGAGTAGGTTCATGGATTCTCAGACATAACAACTCAGTCATACCATATGCTTAACAAGCGTTCATTCCTAATAGTACAGCGAGCGGCAAGCTCGGATTTTGATTAAACAACTATAGTTTTAAACCTCTTTTTCCTTCTAGAATTTATCAACAACATTAACACAACATATTCAATTATCGCTACTGATTTACCCAATAACAGTCCCACAAGTTCAGCAACTCAAACTGATTTTCAGGTCACTAAAACAGGTTTTCGACTTGTCTTTTCTTTCAAATCGAGCAACACAACTAACAGTACATAATTAAGCCTCTTCTAATGTAAACCAGCCATGAAATCAACTTAAAAACAAGTTCACAACCAGCTACAGTGGCGCAACAACAGCATACTACTTTTTTGAAACTCGCAAGTCCTAGTCTTTACGATCGAGCTACAACTCGTAGAAGCTTAGATAAAGGAAAGGGAAGAATACACTTACATTGGACTGAGTAGAACCCATTAGACTGAGTAGAACCCATGAAACCTAGATCCTCTTCACCTAAAAATAACCTCCAACACAACTACAAGAAAGAGAAAGAGAAACTAGTAAGCAGTCTGAGTTTCTTCGGCACTAGAATCACTTGTAACCTTCGAAATTGCTTAGGGTTTGATGGAACTTTTTGGGAGAGGAGTTGCAAGGTTTTTTCTCTTGTTTTTGCTCTAGAAATTATGATGAAAAGAAATGAAGAGGATCAGCCTTATAAGGCCCCTCTTGCCTGCCCCTCTCTAGCTTCTTTAGAAAGCTTTTAATTGTGGCCTCTCCTTTTGGCAAGTAGGTGACACACCTACTTGTTTAATTAGGGTGTGTCACATGCTTCCCTTATTTAATTTAAATACGCGTCTCATCCTCGTTTAATAATCACGACACGTGTTAAGTAGCTCAACCAAGTAGGGCGAAAAGTAAGTTAGTGAATCAAGCACGTCCGGTAAGCAAGCAGCTCATTTTATTTGTCCAAAATATCGTTTCTCACATTTGAGTGCATTCATCAATCTCAACTTAGTCTTACATCTATTGAACAAAAATATGGCATGTAACACTGATGCCAACAAATTCCCCCTTTTTGAATGATGACAAACTTTATGTGTGTCTATCTATGCTCATGTACAATGTTTCAACCTATTCCAAACACTAACATCTTCGACTTGAACTTAAGAATTATCATGTTAGCATATAAGTCAGTTAGCACAGTTTAATCTTCCCCCTTTTGGCATCATTAAAAAGTTATCCCAGATTATGGCTAGTAATTTATAGCATTATTCAACTCATGGGCACTGGGGCTATCGTATAGACACAGGTAAGAACATTTACTTGTTTAAGTAAGAAAACATTCATGTCATACAATTTCAGGCACAAATTACTAAGATATGCAATATATTCTTGATGTCAACAAGTACAATTCTAGTCCCTTGGTTACAACCATATACAACAGATCATAAGAACCGGACACTAAAATTTGTACAATGATATATTTATGGAAAGATTAATCCTATGGAGTTCTGGCTATTGGGTAACTTGGGTTGGAGGATCTGATTGATTCTAGTTTCTTCTTAGCTTCGAGATTAATATGATCTGGATTGTGGAAGACATGGATTCAAACAACAAAAATGTGGAAATAAAGATAGAAAAGAAATCAAAGATGAGAAGTGAAGAAATTGGAATGAGAATATAGGGATAGAAGCAAGGCCTAATTAGTAAAGGAATTATAAGAAAATTTAGGTATATGAAACCTAAACCCTCCTAATCAATTCCTACTAACGAACCTATACTATTTGAATTCAATTAAGAGTCAATCAAATGAATCCACAAATGAATAACTCTCTTATGAAATCAATGAAAAAAGGGTTCAATAGCCAACAATGGAATCCACCACAATCAACTATCACTAGATTAGTACTACATTAATTCTACCAGACAAACTATCACTCGTTTAGAGTATTCATCTCAACATCATTCAAAACTAAGTAATGAAATAACTAAGTGTAGTATTTATACTACTAGGCTAAAGAAGACTAACTAGCTTATTACAAAAATGCCTTTAATGAAGTAAGGGCCTTGTTTGGTCTTCTTTATGGATGATAGCTTGTCTTTAAAGCATAGCCTCTTGTGTAAATAGCCACCTTCCGGCCTTTGACTTCCCAAGCTTGCAATTGTAGCCATAGATCACATGTTTGGCTTATTCTAAGAGGCAAACATTGGGCCTTGGGTTCTTGGGCACTTGTACTCTTCTTTCGTGCTATCTTTCATAGCTTGAAGTCCCTCCATTTATTGTCTCCAAGTGCTTCCATGGCATCCTTCTCCACAAACTTGGCTTCCAAGGCTTGGAAGTTCTTGACTCGGCTTCTAGTACAAGGCCTTGGATAAAATTGAGCACTTGATCCATCCCGTATCTTTTCATCCTCCCTTTCTTCAAAAAAATTCATCTTAGAATTCGAACCTTGCAAAAAACCATGGGAAGATATATGAAAACATGGTCCTCAAAACATGAGGGTTAGTTCAAGAGTTAACAAAACTACCAACATGCCAAGGATGCAAAAATTTGGGATATAGCCAATTATCAATTACTTTCTTGAAACACAAGTTTTCACATAGAGCACTAAGCACTTAGCTATCCAAACAAAACCACTCAAACAATTTCAAGACATCACCGGGGTCAAAATAGATGAATTCCCACACATCTTGGTCAATACGACAATAATATACCCAAATATGACCCCTCTCAACATAAGATGGACCCCCAACACAATCTTGAGCGTCATCATATGCAAATAGATAGTAAAGAAAGGTGTCACTTAAAATAATGTCATCTATGATCTCGTCAAATGTAGGTTCACTAGTAGGTTCAAGAACACAATCGTACCTACTACTACTAAACCTTTGAACACACAATGAAGAAGTATCAATTTGTAAACAATCATCACCTTTCCTTTCAATACAATTCTTCCCCATAAGGGGATTGCAATTCCCTAAGGGAAGATCTCCATCATTGGAAAGAATGTTATCATTCCACAGTGGATTACCAAATACTTTGTAGCCTTCAAAGGTGGCTACATGTTCAACACTACAATACATACCACTATGCATATCACCCTCACTAGTCACGTTATCATCAAATAAAACATTATCTTCAAAGAGGAAACAGTCGCCACATAATGAAGATTCCAAAAAAGTGAATTTACTCTCATAAAAATAAGCATCATTTTTCAAAGCACTTTCCGTTTCATGACTATCTACATGACACACAACACTATCATAACCTTGAGTCTTATCAAATGTTAATAAGGTAGGATCAAGGGACTCATCTTCATATGTATCAAATAAGGGTGGTGTGTCATAGTCATAATCTTCCACATTATCAACTAGGTCAAGATCAGCACTAATTTGAGGTTTATTAAGAACAACACAAAATTCCTCAAATAGTGGATTAACATTAGAAGCAAGTTGATCAACACAAGTACCTACACTAGTTGGACTCAAATTGATCTTGCTAGAAGAATCAATTTGGAGATCGCTAGGATCAACTAGTGTGTGAGCTATCATATCACATGACAATGTACTAACATTCAATTCACAAGTGTCAACACTAGGTGGAAACAAATTGACCTCACAAGAAGATTCAATTCGGTTATCAGTAGGATCAACTAGTGTTGGAACACCCTTATCAACCACATTGTCAATATTCATCAAAGATCAATTAAGCTCAACACATGGTAAATAATCATTAAGCTCAATGCATGGTAAGCTATTTTTCATACTCAAATCAGCATCAAGATCAATCAAATAAGTAGGAGTATTAGGATAAGCTTCTTTACTTCGATGTGCATTCAAAGTATCTTCTTTAGCTTGAACTACCAATAGTAAGCTCACTTGACCAATTGGAGGAGTGGTGTTGGCCTCCATTCTTTATTTCAAGCATGGGAGTTCTTTACATGAAGGCTTCTTTAGTAATTTATCTCCTTGAGTACCTACAAAATAGTCTTCACAACAAGATGAAGGGTAAAAAGGTTAGATTGATGTTGTGACAAATACTTCACGTCACTCCGCACAACCTCTCCTTTTTTTGCTCTAGAGTTTTCACATGGATCTTCCTTACTCCTCTTAATATGAGCTCCCAAAATGCCCTTCGAAGGGTTAGGATGACCCTTCACGTCAATCTTCCATTTGGTTGCACAAGGAGCGACTTTCTTTCCTCCTAGCCTTTTCGGAATGTGCTTGGGGCCGTCTTTCTTTCCATGTGGATTGACAAAGAGATACCTCCGAAATTCCTTTAAGGCATTCCAACTCTCAATTGGGTTCCCCCTTCCCTTCTCATCTCCCAATGCTTTATAAGAATCCCTTTGAGGGTGCTAGAAATTAGCTCCACTTTCTTTTTTTCCAAGTAGTGGTAACATTTTAAAATCTCATCCAACATGTTTTCCTATTCGAAGCAACCTTCTTGATTAGATTTTGGACACAAGGTTGGCCACTCCACATTAGAATTTTGCACATTTATAATGAATAGGTTATCTCTTTCTTGCACAAGTTGAACCATGCACGCCTTGATACTACAAGGAGGCAATGCTAAATTCCCTAACTTAAACATTGTACCAGCAAAACTAGCAAACACGTTAGTAGTAAAAATTCCTCACTTTACTCGTACTTAGACTCAACCTAGTGCTTCTTCCAAAGTTGGTAAACAACCTTTTATCCCAAATCAATTCACAAGGTTGCTATGCTTTGTGGAAGAACGGATTATTGTTTAATGAATGACGGACGATCCAAAACAAACGGACAAGAGCCGATAAACTTGCAACAAAGTTAAAATGAATAAAGCTTGAAAGAATTGGTACGAAGGAAATGGGACTCAAGAACTAATTAACAACTAAGTAGTAACAATTACCAGTTGTTAATTAGCTTAGAGAATCAAATAAATAAGAAGAAAAAGTGAACAAACCTTGGCCAAACACTTCAAGAAATTTGAGAAGTTTTTGGGACAACACTTAGAAAATTCAAAGCTGCTTGCAGCGTTTTATTAAAATGCACGTAACTTCTTGTACAGAGCGTCGATTAACAAACGATTTGTTGATTTTGAAAGTAGACTCGCTGAACTTGAATTTAGATAGGGTATTGATCACATAACTCCTTATACATATAAAGATATACCTCCCAAAACTTGGGCCAAAATCTGCCAATACTTGGAAATTTTTTCTAAGTGTTGAATAAATTCACTCTCTGAAATTGGGCCCCACGTGCCCATCAGGAGCGACTGGGCGAGTGTCAGGCACGTCACTGATGTGGCTGCTAATGTGGCATGCTGATGTGGCCTGCTGACATGGCAATTCTGATTTTTTTTTTGTACTAATTTCAAAATTGGCTGATTTGTGGGGGCCCACCAAACCTAGAACTTTCTTTTTTTGGCCCTACAAACACCTTTTGACCACTTGACTTGAACTTTTTAGATCAAAAGCCCCTTTTGAGTGTCTTCTTCCTCATGAAGGTATGAAGAACACCTAAAATCCAATAGGGGTCCAAATCAACTCATATTGCCACCAAATTTTAAATCCAAGCTCCCCTTAATGAGTAGAACAAAACCCACTAACTTTTGAAACCAATAGCACCTGCCTTCACCCCAACCCACTTTCAAATTTCAAACCTTCAAGCTTCAAACAATGGTAGAATCTTCAAAACACCTCCAAATGCCACAAAATTTGAAACCTAGGGGTTTTTAACGTCAAGGAACTCAAATATGACCTCAAATCCACCAAACAATAACAAATTTTTGGATTTTTTTTCTCGGGGGAATTTTGAATTTTGAATTTTTTT
>NC_081343.1:6163139-6172345 GCF_029784015.1 Lycium ferocissimum | reverse complement strand
TCGTATAAGTTGGTTTCAATAAGATCATGGCATAAGAAAGAAAGGGACAGCCTTAACATACCTCGTTGTCTCATAAGGTCATTCACACCAAGTTCAAGTAATTGAAACTCTCATAAGGTCAAAATAAATTAATTGGTGAGCTAGCAAAAATTGGGCAACATTTCCCCTATATCGTCTACTTCTACCAAACTCCAAAACAACTCCCAAACAACAATAATAACAACATCAACAACACCATATCCAAGAAATTATATCCAAATTAAACTTAAATCAATCCAAAATTCCCTTTCAAAATCAACCAATAGCCATCATCTTCAACCTAATACCTTGTGACTTCTCAACTATGATTCCCTTCCTTTTAAGACTTGCTAAACCTTCAAGTCAACTCAACATAAGAAATAAGATGATGAACATACCTTATACTAGAAGAACTTCACCTCCCACAACTTACTCCAAGACCAATTTCACCACAACCTCAAGCAGAAGCAAGAACAATCATTTTTCATGAACTAGCTTTGAGTTTTAGAGCTTGATCTTCTCTTGTGATGATTTGGAATAATGGAGAACCTTCAAGAACACTCTTATATGGTAAAAATAGAAATATGGAAAGTTTATACATGAAATGGGACCTTTTAGAACTTCAAAAAGCCACTTAAATCGCCCCTGGGCACCGCCCAACCTGTCGTGGAGACGCGGCCCTAGCAGCCGCAAGTTGCGGCCGCATCTCTCCACCATATCTTGGGGTGGTGTTGGGCACTGTGCTACCTAAATACGGGATTTTGTGACCAGTTTTATGCATAGCAAACTCACTATGCGGCCACAAACTGCCCAAAATCCCTACTTTTCGCGAAAATGCGTTCTTTTCGATTCATTTGACCTCCAATCCTTATGGTATCTCCTTAACACTTATGTAAACCTTTATTAACCATATAAGGAGCCCTATAACCTCCTCTAATAGAATTCTCTGGGAGTGGAAATAAATGCGGATACCTGGATCTCACATCTTTCTCAGCTTCCTAGGTCATCTCCTCGATATTCCTGCTTCTCCAAAGGACCTTAACAGATGCTACATCTTTATTCCTTAATATTTGAACTTGTCTGTCTAGAATGGCAATGGGAACCTCCTCATACGATATTGCTCGATAACCTGAACATCATCTATGGGTATAGTTCTAGAAGGAATTCCAATACACTTACGAAGCATCGGCACATGGAAAACCAGATGGATTGACCCCAAGTCTGAAGGTAGATCTAACTCATAGGCCACCTAGCCCACTCTGCGTACAATCCTGTAAGGTCCAATATACCGAGGACTAAGCTTACCATTTTTTCAAAATCTCATAACACCTTTCATAGATTACACCTTCAAGAATACCCACTCATCAACCTGGAATTGTAAGTCGGCGATTATTTGCATAAGACTTCTGACGACTCTGGGCTGCCAATAACTGATCCTAAATAAGCTTGACCTTTTGTACTGCTTGTTGAATCAAATTTTTCCCTACTAACTTAGTTTCCCCTACTTCAAACCATCTAATTGGTGATCTACATGTCCGCCCATATAAAGCCTCACACGGAGCCATCCGAATACTGGAATGATAACTATTATTATACGTGTTCACCCTGTACTTTTGTATGTTAAGTTTCGCCGTGAATTAGTCATTGTAAACATGGAGACCAGGACTATCTTCGAGTTCATATGAGATAAGACATGTTTATATAGAGTATATAAGAGTTTAAGACTATGTTAAGTAAGTATCAAGAAGGTTAGAGATTAAGTGAATCGTAAAGTATAAGTTCCATCGATGTAATACCCCGTTGAAGTAGTCATCCTGAGAAGTAATAGAAAGATCAATCGTATGAGCAATTTTAGTGGTTGTACATAAATCCACAAATGCATGATGCTATAAGAAATTTCTTATGATATCGAGGATACAAACGAGACTATATGAAAGACAAAGGAGGGAAGAAGGATCAAACATTCAAGAGTAATTGTAGCGTTATTGTATAAAAGGAAAAGATGGAACAATAGTATGATCTATCAAGCGTAATGAGTTAAACCTCTCATGAATCTCAAGGATCAGAAGTTATCCCGATATGTCCCAACATTCAAGGACGAATGTTTATAAGGGGGGAAGGATGTTACACCTCACAAATTCTCACGTCATTTGTGTCATAAGTAAACTAGCATAATCCTAGAGAGGCCATAGAACCCTTATAAGGTTAAAGAAAATTTTTAGTAAGTGTTAAGCGATTATCTAAAGGTTTCAGGGTTAAACGAATCAAATGTGTTATAACCCGTACTTTTCGGGTTAAACCAGGAGTGCTTAATATGCTAAGGAGGTCGTGTTTTAAGGTACTTGAATCATATAATATTCGTATGTTAATTTTTGAAGTCAAGCAAGTTGTAAAATAAAAGTCGACGAAAAGTATCGCAAGTTACGTTCATAAATTTTGCTGAAATTTAGGTCTAATGTCACTAAGATTTTCTCCCATTATACTTAGAGTTACGGAGTGTTACACCCATCAAATTGAAGATCTACAAATATAGTTTCCAACGCATTAAACCTCTCATCAATGCGACGTTGGAGTAGAGAGATATTCATGTTTTTGTGAGACTGCGCAGCAGCCCCTTTTGGGACCCACTATGGTGGTGGCCGACCTTCTTTTGTTTTCAATACATTTGAGGGTTCATTTAACTCATTTTCTACTCAAACTTCTTCCTCATACTCCCAAAAACCCTCCCAAGCAGTTCATAAGTGATTAAGGGTGAGCTTTGATGATTTAGCTCAAGATTTAACCTTGGAGATTAGCTTAAGTGAAATTGGCACTTCTATGATGTTGTATTGCCATTCAGAGCTATTGTAAGATTGGTAACTCTTGGATTTTGAGTTGAAGCTACTGTAAGAGGTAAGTATACTGTGTTTTTGTGTTACACATCGTAGTTTGGTACGTTAAGATTCATTAGGTGTTAGTTGCGTAATCATGGATGCTGGAGTACCTTTTATGATATATGAGATTATATACTGGAGTACTTTATGATTATTATTATGAGAGTTTAAGTTCGTATAATAAGCTAGGAAAGCTTTGGAGGGCAAGTGAACCAAGGAAATTAAGTTGTTGGAACTTTGGAGAAAAGACGGGGGACAATTTTTGACCCAACTTGGAGAAGGAATGTCTTTTAGTATAGGAGGAGGTTTGAGGTAAAGCAAAAGCCTAAATTGAAGTTCATGAAGTCTAGTTTCCAACGCAACAAACCGTACATCGATTTGACATCGGGATCAAGCGTTATGATCATTTTAAGACAGGCTGCCAGAGCAGGGATTTACTCTGTGCGAACGCACCTATGGGTGGCGCTAACGTGCAGAGGAGCCAGGGATGACTCAGCATGAACGCGCCTCTAGGTGGCGTGAACGTGCTGAGTAATTTTTAAGTCGGTTTGGGCAGATTCTGGAATTCTATATAAAGGCTTACCCCCCTTTCTTCATCGAAACACCCAGAAAAATCCCCAAATATCCTGAAAATTTCCCACAACCTCCCAACATCAAATTTTAGCCCGAATTAAGTATAACCTTCGGGTTCAGGTTCTGACAGCGTGTAGTTACGGTTATAATATTGCATTACGGTAGATTTTGGCTGGAATTCAAGGGTAATATTGAAGGTATCGCGGTAATATTCAAGGGTAATTTCTATTAAATATATTTTCTTATGAGATAGACTAGCAAAATACTATGCATGATTTGATGCCTTAACAAAGACCGACCACTAATTATATGTCTACATGTTTGTTGTTACATGGTGTTACGTTTCTCCTCATTGTGATTGCTTGGGATAATTAGATAAAGATGACGAATGGATCATGTACTTACGTCTCATTAAGTCGATGAACATTTCCAGTAATTGTATCTTCTACATGTTTGTTGTTACATGTGTTACGTTTTCCCTCATTGTGATTGCTTGGGATTTTAGATAAAGATGACGAATGGATCATGTACGTACGTCTAATTAAGTTGATGAGCATATAGATTTCTAAAAATCTGAATGTTTGTTACTTTTAGTATCTTTTCATGCCTAAATCATACAACTATGAGATCTAAGGAAGATGGGTATAATTGTTTGCCGGGCAACGAGAAGTAACACTTGGATGCCAAGGATTCTACTCTTGGTTTGATAGCTATGTAATTTCTCGATCGGGGTTCGCAAAAGTTTGATAACATATAGTAGACACATAAGCAATGGTCAAATAGATTTTTTCTATTTAGATTTTATTCTTTTGTAAAATTGTTTATAATTTACATAGTTTAATATTGCACATATGGTACGTAGATATGTGATTAATGCTCCGGTGTTTTTTTTTTGCTTTTCATAAATCTGGTTAATTTATGCCACAATTTCTCTTGCTCAATGCTATTGGTTTTCTTCTACCTTACTACATCATGACTTGGACTATAAGTATATTACAGACTCGAAGGCTTGGATTCACGTTCCATCAATTTTTGTTCTTATCAACTAATTTGACTTATCCATGATATTCACAAGTTGGTGTTCAAATAATACAGGAACCCCTTAAGTTGGTACACAAATAGATAGTTGTGTTGATGGAAATCTCTCAGGGAAAAAAACTCAACATAGATAATTTCATTAGGTTATATAAAAGAAATATACGCTGGTGCTCATTATTTTAAGTTACCATGCTATTATGTACTTCCTTTTCTTTATTCTTTTTTAGGCGACCATATATAGGATCTATGGAAAAATTCGATACCAGGCAAATTCTATATCTGCTTTAATTTGATACTTCATTTGTCCAAAAGATTTAGTCTTTTGACGTTGGCACGTGTGATACGATGTAGGAAGATGTTATGGGAATGGTACCTGGTCTTATTTCGTATGTGCTATAGATTGGTGCTTATGTCTTATGATATAGGCAAAGCCGCAAGAAATTAATATAATGAGATATCGGAAAGTTGCATGCATTTTGCATATTTAGTCAATCTCTGTATTATTTCTTTACCTTATGAGATTTTTCTGCCGACAATAAATGATTTTATTTATCTGCATGATGAATTTTTTTCGACAAATTCAGTTGATATCCAGTTAGTGATATGAGTGTAAATATTGTAGCTTTCTGCTACTATTAGGTTGAGCAGGTTTGTTTTACATTCATTTTTTAAATAATTATATAAGTCATTATGATGGTATGTCAAAGGATAGCCTATAGAAACATATCCTATTTTATCCCTAATGAAAAAAAGAGAACTGAAGGATGCAGAATTAGTGAATTCTTATATTCATGAACTAATATGATATACCTTTAATGAAAATAATGCTATATTCTTTTAATAAAAAGAAGCAAATATGCTTTAAGATATTCAGTATTACTACAAGTTCTGTACTAATTAACTAACTCTTATATAGGTCAAGAAAGACCTGATGGTAATATTCATATTCATATACGCTGATGGAATGTTTGACAATGAGATATCAAGGTGAAATATTGCAAATGTATTGAATACTGCTAGCATTTATTTAATTGAAAAAATAAGCTTGACTAATATAAATAAGGTTACTTGCATGTAATACATTGTTAAACTGAAGACTCGATGTGATTTGAGAAGTGTAAAGAGAACTACTGACTCTGTGTCTGTACTAATAAATGGGCTTTAGATACAAAATGCGCAATTATTTTTAGATACATATTATATTTAAGATGCTATTACACCCTTGTACAACAAAATTGAATTTTGTTGGATAAGTTTAATTGTAATCGCCATTAACAAAATACTTCAAATTTAGGAATTGACGTCAAATATGAAGATACCACTTTAATTTTCCTACAATTACTCAGTTTAAAGTTCATTATTGATGATATAAATTTTCTAAAACTTGAGGGGGTAAATGCAAGCGAGGCACGTAAATAAAGTTTATCCTTGATAAAATGTTGTTCGACTTTTTTACCCATTAATAATAGACTTCACCCTAGACTTCACCCAGTCATTTGATTATTTTTCTAATAATTAGGAATAACTATTTCCTTATATTACCGAACCCGAAAACAACTATTTTTTTGGTATTAAATTCTTCCTCATTTGAACACAACGTCCTGGATATTTTAGGTAGCTAAATTCCTTCTTTTTATGCAACTTTAAATTTACCGTATCAACTTAAACTTCTCTGTGCAAGTTTAAAATCCATCGAGTATTCCTAATAACAGAGGGTTGTCAACCTAAATTTAGCCTAGAGATTTTAAAGTAAAGAGCGTAAGACTTTGTTAAATAATTTTACGTTGAATAAACTTTGTCAGTATTTACACTTTCCCAAATATTAGGAGTTTTTAACCAGCTACAGACGCTTCTTATAATGATATTAATTTCCTTCATCACATGAATTTTCATACACAGCATTTAATTATGTCATAAGACTAAATAACTATAATTATAAATACAATATAATTAACTAATTTAACTAAATTGTTCTTTATTAAAAGTTTAAAAGTTGTCCAATTATTTTGAATTCAGTAACTGGGTCGATGTAATAACATTCTTTTTTGTCATTTGAATGAATGTTGCATCAATTTTGACGCCCATTGATATTTTACATAATTTATTCTCTCTGTGGAATTTTTCGTTTATTGACACGTGCAACACACGTACGCTATAACTAGTTTTATAAAGATCTCGAAGAACAGTTCTGTCGAAGGGGAAGAAAAGTTAACACTCAATTTGTAGAGAAAAGAACTATGTTTTTCTATTAAAATATTGTAAAATAATACAATCATGCAATTAATTTGCTTCTTTCTCTTAACTAAAAATATACGCTAATCAACTGTTTTGACAATTCAGAGAGACTATAAAAGTAAATGAAAAAGGAAGAAGAAAAAGAATATAGATCAATTGCAAAGAGCAAAACTGTATGAGGTCACCAAATCCTTGTCTGAAATTCCAATTCAATGCTTGTAATTTTCCTTTTATTCCAATTCAATGCTTGTAATTTTCCTTTTTCATCTTACCCATGAACTTCGGATCACTACATGATTGTTGTCGACGGGGACCAAAACTCAAAATCAAACAACTATCAGATCTGCAACAAAAATATTTTCTCAAGGTTTAAGTTTGTGGGATGTAGATATGGAGAAGAGATAATATGAAGCAATAGAAGGTTTCAACGTGATGGTTTATAGGTACTATTCTTGTAACTGATATAAAACTGAATAATAACACTAAAAAGTTTGATGTGCGAGTAAACCTTAATTTATGATTCCTTTTCTCTCAGTAAAATGTAGTAATTGTTGTATCCAAAAGGTATGCTTTCATTCATTATCAATAAATGCTAAAACCATTCAATAAATGCCCGACACCAGTGTGGGTGTGTGGCCAGAGACATGCCCCCTCACCTTTTTTATTCGTAGCTTTATATATATATATAAGGTGTCATAAACTTGAACATTAAATAATTAGGGGGTTATGAATGTAAAAGATTTGAGAATTATGAAGATGAAGTGTGAGTTATGGAGATGACTTTTTTAAAATAAAATAATTGGGAAAAATGATATAAAAAGCCAAAAATTGGAGAAAAAAGATAAATATGAATGGAGACCATAGAGAGGTGTCACATCACCTTATCTATGTCCAACTTTATATTATATATAGATCCATTGAAATGAAGAGATTCATTTAAAGGATTGGCTATTCAGGTTTGTTTCCCACACAAACAAACTTGCTGGCAAATTTTGAGATGTATTATATCTTTTATAACAAATAATAAAGTGCCATATTTTATAAGATATATTTAGTTTCCTAATATGTCGAAGCCATTATGCGGTGCTTTCTATGCGAACCACGTCGAGTGAATTATTTGTGTTTGTCATTTTCTTTGATCTTATCAATATTTGTAGCTGATAGCTTGTTTTGTTTATATACCTTTTACTGATTAATAGGTAAAATATACCGATAATATGTTGCAATAGAGTGTATTCAGCATGGTTTAGTTGAGCCTAACACTGAAAAATAATATCCCAAAAAACGTATTGTTGAGAAGACATGTTTGAAGCTTGGACGTAAATACAAAATAAGGAGCATATGAGTTGTAAATTGGTGAAACTTTGAACGGACATAACTTTGTGCTCGGATGTCCGTTTGATGCATTTTTTTTTTGATTTTGGCGATTTTTTCAGATCTAGTCGACAAAACTGCGTATATGTTTGGTCCGATTTTCCAAAAAACGCCCTTTATGTCATTCAATTTGAATTTTCCCCCAAATTGTTGTACAATTTTGATTCTTCTTTAATAAAAAATGATGATAAAAAGTACATTTGAAGATGGAATTCCCGTGGTAACGTAGCTTTGAATGTCAATTTGAAAGTTCGAAACTCAATTTAAGAAAACGAGATAGCATTGGTTAGTGAACATTATAAGAAATTAAAAGTGTGTTCATATTTTTACTAACACCAACTTGGCTTGGTGGTCTAGCTTGCTCGTTTGGACTTCATTTTTATGTCAACCACCAAGGATCGAACCTTGGCGGGAACATTGAGAAGATATTATAAATATATTATGCCCCAGGGCCTTGGTTGGGCGCATGGTGCATAGTGCGTGGTGGCGCATGGTGCATTAGCGGAGGTCTTGGTCGGGTCGGGCCCATGTAAACAAAAAAGTGTGGCCTCAATTTCCATGTCATATATTATTCTAATTTTTGCACGGAATGAGTGTGAGTCAACCCGAGAACACGTGCGGTGCTACATAGCACACGATTGCTGCATGGTGCTGCGGTGCACGGCGCATGGTGCTGCGGTGCACGACTCGTTGTTTATTGGTGCGCGCGGTGTCGAATGCAAGGTGCAATAGTACACGGTGCCTAGTGCGTCATTGGGCTTTGTCGTAGGGCGTCGTCTAAGCCGTTTCTCATGCTCTCTCTTCGTAAGGGGGGTAGAGGTGTTGAGGGCACTTCAAGGTGATCCGACGCTGGCGCAGGGCGCGCAGGCGGCAAGCGTGGTGGGCGTGTAGTAAAGTGTAAGCACATGGTGTCATGCATGGCTAGTCCGCGTTAACAGACGCAAGGTGGCCGCCATTTAAAACGCCGACGATTTTGCAGGCCAGAGTAGGCCTAAGCGCGGTGGCATGTCGCGTGTAGGGCTGTCGGCCAACGACGGACGAAGGCGTGCCTTGGCGTGGTGCGGCGAGCCCCAGGCGCCGGCCCGGGGGGTTCGG
>NC_081343.1:6148866-6151366 GCF_029784015.1 Lycium ferocissimum | reverse complement strand
ACACGGGCGTGGGCGTGTGGCCAGAGTGGCCGACACGGGCGTAGGCGTGTGGCCACACTGGCCGACACGGGTGTAGGCGTGCGGCCACACTGGCCGACATGGGCGCTGGCGTGTGCGGCCCAAGACATGGGGTGCGGCACTATGGCGTGTGGCTTAGGTGTCAAGACATGGCAAGACCATGGGGCATAGGCATGGTCATGGCAAGGCAAGGGCAAGGCAACGCACGGGGCTAAGGCAAGGGCAAGGCAACGCACGGGGCTAAGGCATGGCATGGCACGGGACCATCCGGCGTGCACCACTTCACCACGGGTCGCGCACCACATCACCATCCGTCGATGTACCAATGCACGTGTCCTCGGTTTGACAACATACATTCTCGATGCAAAAAACTCAAAAGAACGTACGCTACGGAAAATCAAGCCATGTTTCTTGGTTTACATGTGCCCAACCAAGAGCTTGGGGCATATGCATCTTCTAGTCCCCGAGTCTATTCTCAACGCTTCCATTAAAGTTCAATACCCAATTATCATGTTCTTGCATCTCCCTCACCTTTCTATGTTACTTTGACAACGTTTTTATATTTTACGTATTTTTTTTTTAATTTTTCATTGATTTTATGTATTTTCTTGGATTTTAATATATTATATGTAACATTATTTGTACAAATTTATAGTGCATTATGTATTTGAAGGTTGTTTGATGCGTTGGGAATTTTTTCCTAAAGTTTTTATATTTTTCCTACATTTTTCTATTATTTTATGTATTTATTATATATTTTTTGAATTAATAAATTAATATTCAAAAAAAATATTTTTTTTATGAAAACTATTATTTACAATGCTTATAAGTCATTTGTGAATGCATTAGATGAGTTGTACACTAGAATGTGCACATTGGGGTTGTACGGGTTTTGTATGATTCTCTGGCAAAACCATGTCTACTACTGACACTTGGGTTTTTTTTTTTAAAGCATATATAAGGGGGGTAGAGGTGTTGAGGGCACTTCAAGGTGACTGACGCTGGGCGAGGCGTGCGGGCAGCGGGCGTGTGGGCGTGTAGTAGTGTGGGCACATGGTGTCATGCATGGCTAGTCCGTGCTACGACACCGGCGTGCCGTCACGAAAAACGCCGACGACGACCCGGTGCGCGCCCGTAGTAGGCCGGCGGTGGCACAGGTCGCGGGGGCTGTCGGCCAATGACGGGACGAAGGCGGTGCCTTGGTGTGGTGCGGCGAGTTCTAGGCGCTGGCCCTTGGGGCCGGCTCCCGGGGCGAGCTGCGCGCACGGGGCTAAGCCAGCGACCCGTCGGGCGCCGTCGGCCCGTCGCGGGCTGTGCCCGTGCAGGCAGCTTGGGGGGCCTTCTCCGCCTCAGTGGGCTCGGACGCCCCCCTCGGGCGGGGCGTGGGTTTTCGTGTCTAGCGGGGCTTGCTTTGGCCTTGCGACGCTGGCATGGGCAGCAGCGCGCGGCATCTGATGTCGTGCGCTGGGGCCTGCGTTCGGCGCGCGCGGCTGAAGCATGGGGACGCACGGCGCGTGAGTGGTGTTCGGCTTGTGCGGTTAGGTTGGATCCCTGCTTGAGCAGCGACGTCCTAGCCCGCAGGCCATGTCGGTCGCGGGGCAAGCGCTGCTTAGGCTTGCCGGGAGTCGGTTCCTGTGCTGCATACCTAATGCCCCGGCATTACCACGTGCGATAAGTTGCCTTTCGCCCCTCGCGCTCGGCGCGCGGGGTGAACCACAAGCTGCCGTCGCGTCCCCCGTCGCCCTCGCTTCGTCGTGCGGTGGCGTGGTGCGCGGCCGGCAGTTCGGGCTCTCGGATTCGGTAGACGCAGTGGGCATGGGGGTCTTCGTTGCCCCCTATCTGCCCGGACGAATGCTCCTTGCGAACGACGGTCGTGCTCGCCTCGGCCCCGTCCGCGCCCTTCGGGGCCGGCCGGGCTCGTGCGACGCCGGCGTCTATGAGGAATGCTACCTGGTTGATCCTGCCAGTAGTCATATGCTTGTCTCAAAGATTAAGCCATGCATGTGTAAGTATGAACAAATTCAGACTGTGAAACTGCGAATGGCTCATTAAATCGGTTATAGTTTGTTTGATGGTATCTACTACTCGGATAACCGTAGTAATTCTAGAGCTAATACGTGCAACAAACCCCGACTTCTGGAAGGGATGCATTTATTAGATAAAAGGTCGACGCGGGCTCTGCCCGTTGCTTTGCGATGATTCATGATAACTCGACGGATCGCACGGCCATCGTGCCGGCGACGCATCATTCAAATTTCTGCCCTATCAACTTTCGATGGTAGGATAGTGGCCTACCATGGTGGTGACGGGTGACGGAGAATTAGGGTTCGATTCCGGAGAGGGAGCATGAGAAACGGCTACCACATCCAAGGAAGGCGGCGGCGCGCGCAAATTACCCAATCCCGACACGGGGAGGTAGTGACAATAAATAACAATACCGGGCTCTATGAGTCTGGTAATTGGAATGAGTACAATCTAAATC
>NC_081343.1:6127485-6132603 GCF_029784015.1 Lycium ferocissimum | reverse complement strand
AGTTGGTTTTGTTATTATTGTGTTGGCTTTTGGTATTATGATTTCGGGCTGGGGATATAAACGGAGATCTTTATCCGAATTTATTGATTCTAAAAAGGATTTAATTTGAAGGCTTGAGACAAGCATATGATGATAAGCCTAATAATAGTATAATTTTCTTGAATATAGATTTACGAGCTTGGGAGGACAAGCGTCAAGTAGTTAAAGTTAAAGCGGCCGAAAAGGTATGTTAAGGCTATCCTTTCTTTCATTTTGGCATGATCCTATGATATGAACGAACAAGCGAGTAAATGAGCTTCCATATTACTCTACTCTTAGAAGCGCTAGGAGTACTTCAATCTTGATAATCCTGTACCCCTGATATTATGTTCCTTCTGTTCATGGATCTTGAGATTTCATGTATTATTAATGTTAGCTCTGTGATTGTCCACCGAGTTAGTGTGACCATGTTATTAGAGGTTCTATGTATTCATTTCATTGTTGCATTGCATTCATATTCATATACATATTGACCCCGTGACCAAAAGGCGTTATATACGCGTATATTATATATATATATGGGGTATGGGAAAAGGGATAGTCGTTATATACGCATTACCGATCGGCTAGTGCGCCATGATGATGATATAATGGATCGGGGTACACGCACGCTCCCGACAATGTATATGATAATTATGATGATGGCCGCGAAGAGGCAGATGGGATATGAAACAATGGATCGGGCTGAACGTTCCTCAGCATTATGACCTATATATACACATGAGCATGATTATCATTGAGAGCATGCATGTTATACGCCCACAGAGGCATTGTCAGTATACATATTTATGCAAATACTTTCGTATGCTCACGGTCATACACACATATAGACGAAGTTGGTTTTGAATTCAGATTCAGTTCATGATTCTTCTATTTATATTACTTCTATGCCTTATATACTCAGTACATTATAAAATCTTGTGAGATTCCCCTATTGCTTGGGATAATCCGAGCTAATTGCGGAAAGTTAAGGACAAGGCTATTTTTTGATTTTGTTTTAAGGCACAAGTTGCTTATGATTTTATTGGTACGGAATATTAAGTAAAATTTGGGGTTAAAAGTTAAATATGGAAAGTAATTATTTCATGAACAAAAGGCCAAGTGGCCGTGTAATGTGGTGTGGGCCATGGTCCACATGGATGCATGATATATGTAGATGAAACATGAACAATTAATTATATTCATCATCTTTAACCTTAGAACCTTGGAGAAACTTGGAGAAAAAGAGGAGAAGCCATTCGGCCATGGCAACCAAAAATTGAGGTCCAAAAATATTGATCAAAAAAATATTTTCTTCTAGCAATTCAACCAATTGGAAGGTCCTTGTTAATGTGGAGTAGTTGTTGGAGTCAACAAACCATTCGTTTTTACCATTTACAAACCCTAGCCAAGTTGAAGAACTAAGTAGTAAAGGTAAGGTTTAATCTTCTTTTTCATATGTTATGGATGGTTTGTACATGTTGTAGTATGTAGAAATGAATGAAGTTCATGAAAATATGTGTGTTGATGTTGAGCCGTGTGTATGGGCTGTTTTGTAAAGAAGGAATGAACAAATTTATTTAGTATTTTGGTTGTTGTTGTTGTGGATTCTATGATGTAAAATGAAGATTTAATAATTCAAGTCGAAGTTGTAATCGTTGTGGGCTATTTTAGAAGCTAACGTGATTTGAATGTAGTTTCTATATTTATGAGAATGATATTGTTAACGTGTGGATTGTTGGTGTAGTTCATGAATTTGGAAGAAAGAAATGTGTTGTTGTTGTTCTTGTCGGGTTTGGGGAGGTTTCGGGTGGAGTGGAGTTTTGGTTGGGTTGTTTTGAATATTGTGCGGGTTGTTTGAAATGTTCTTGAATCTTGTTTGAATGATCTCGGATTAGTACTTGAACATGTGAGCGTTGATGTTGGCTTGAATGTGTGTGGTTGATTTGAATATAAATGGAATGTTGTCGAATTATGTAGAAAGGAATTACTAACGTTAGAATGCGTTTTGAATTAATTCTTGATGTTGTTAGTATGATTGTTGGTATTGTTGTTGAAGATTTGGCCGAGTTGAATTCTATGGGTTGTTGAATTTATAGGGAAATCGCCCTCAAATTTCTGTAGATAAAGTGCTAGTTGGGATTGAAATCCTAAGTGCCTATAACTAATGTTAGTACCTAATGTCGTTGTTGTAAATTTTGGGAAGCCCGAGACTTAAGTTCGGATTAGCTTAGGAAGCGAACGAGGTATGTAAAGCTTACTCTTTCTTTCTTTTGGCATGTCTTAGACGTAAGTGAGATATGATACGAACCTTGGGGTAACTCTATTCTTAAGATCCGAGCATGTCTACGATTCTTATTCACTTCTTGATGTTAACATTCTTAATGTAGTCGAACTATGGTCCTTATGTCTTTGGTATGATTGGATTTCAAATGCTGCACAAAGAGTTTTTGTTCTTAAAGGATTCTATGTCGAATAAGGTCCCTAACTTTCATAGACGGGCTCGGATCGCTTCGATATGTTCGTAGAAGGTTCTATAACGAATAATGTCTCTAACTTTCATAGGTGGGCTCGGATTGGTTTGATACTTGTTCGTGGTCCCCGAGACTTTCCTTTGTATAGTTCTAACGACTTTTGAAAGAACTTAATATGGCTATCATCCCGACCCCCGAGTATGGTTAGTCTACTTATCTATTGAGTTTGTAATGATGATTTATATGCATATGGTTACTCATGACTCTGCTCGTGCATACTGTTGTTACATCTTTCGCCGAGTCCCGGGCCGGTTATGTCATCGTGCGCACTATGCTATATTCCGGAGTATGATATGGTTCACCGAGTCCCTCGCTGTAGGCCGGTACCGTATATATTTTCTGGTGTTATGATGTGTTATGGCGTTATGATGTGTTATGGAGATATGTTGGGTTACGGAGATATGAAATCTTCTGGAGTATGATGTGTTATGGCGCCAAGGACGGGGTGGCGACCATGTTCCACGTTTGCCCATTACACGATTTGTGTTTCAAAAGTAAATATTTTGGTACTTTGCATATTGTACTTATTCTCGTACTTCTTGTTAGGGTTATGATCCCGTTTACCGTACTTCATGCTTTATATACTCGAAGACATATTTCGTATCGACCCCCTTTCTTCGGGGGTCGCATTTCATGCCCGTGCGAGTACGTACGCCCACTTTGGTGATCCGACACCTAGGACACCTACTGCAAGCTATCTTGGAGTGCTCCCTTTATTCCGAGCTTACATTTTGGTACGGACTTTTCCGTTGTATATGTATATGCCTGATGATGCTATGTGGCCTCGTCCCGATCCTATGATTCTGTTGTTCTCTTAGAGGTCTGTAGACATACATGTGGGTTGTGATTAGCTACTGTACGGCTATGTCTGTGTGGTTTATGTCTTGGGCGGTCCCATTCGCCGTGGCAGCCTTGTCGGCTGCATGTATATATGTTTTGACATATTGTGTACATTATGACAGCCTGGCCACGTGCAAGTATATATGTTTGTATGCGGCAGATTGAGATGACGTCCGACTTTTGTATATGTTTGGGTTATTTGTATGCCGATTGTAGTTAACGGTGTGTACGAGTGCCCCACGGCACTAGTCATGGCTACGGGGTTTGGGTCGTGACAACTACGTTCATGCCCGTGTGCTCGGGTAAACAAGAGACGATCGACTCAAGAGACTCCTTTTGGGCCGTTTTGTAGTCGGTGCGCTCCACTCGATCTGAAGTTGCGATATATTTTGGTATGTTATTTTGGGATGCATGTTGCATATAAGGGTATGACGGGAGCCCAGTCCCATCCTCTCTCTTTTTGTACTCCATTGTAAAGGTACGAGGCGGTCGTACATAGTTGGGATGTTATGTAGCCTTGACGACTCTTATTTTGTTGTACAGCATATGTAGCGGCCTAATCGGCTTGCATCGTTGTTTTCATCTATCACGACCAAATCGGAGGGCCATGACAGGCACTCGGAGCTAACCCACCCGGGCACCTCTCATCGTACATTAACATTTATATCTAGGTCAGCCACATGGCTTATCAACAAACTCTATGCCTCAAGAATACCATTTCCAACGGCTAAAACACTTTCTTTATATCAACATCAACAACTATGCCCATACACATATACACAAGCCGACGAGGCTGACAAAATAATATCTAATCCACTATGCCTTCTTTATTTTACGTTGTAGGCTAGCTCTATTAAGTCGTTAGAAACTTTTGGTCTTTGGAAGCTAACACTTTAAGACATAGTTTCAATAAATTTTACTTTTTGCAATCAAATTTTGTGTTCGTGATTTGAATTAATGTTTTGCAGCTGTGTGCAATTTTTTATTTTTTTTATTTTTTATTTTACGAAGTGAACTTTACCTTAATTAATTCGTCAAACCTACCTAGCTTAAAAATTACATAGTGGAAAAGCAGTAGCTCATAAATTGGCGTAAGGCTATTTGATATTATTGTATTATACATCTTTTCATTTGCACTATTGCCCTTATTCGGAGGTGGTCTTTAATTTTTGCCCCTCAAATTGTTGTGTTATAGCCCGTATTTCGTACGTTCGGACGTTGTGGGATAATGGTAAGAAATTAAGGACAAGACCATGTTCTAAAATAAATTTAGTGTCGGAGTCGTTGGGAATGTTATTTATGGATATTGGTATTGTGGAAATATTGAGAAAGGCTAAGGGCAAGAAGAGAAATTCGTTAAAATGGGCCTTAAAAATAATGTGGAAGGATAGGGACAAAAATGGTAATATTAAGGAAAGTCGAGGGGTAAAATGGTAATTTCACCAAGTTCAAGAAAAGTCTTGAAAAGGGGCCAAAGCTTATGTGGCAGAGACATTTAGTCTTCTTGGATTAAATTTTAAGAAATTTCAAGAAAAGTCTAGAAAATAAAGAAAAGGAGGAAAAAAAAAAGAAGAAAGATCTAGAGAGGTGGGCATGCCTCCACATGCATGCAAATTATATATGTATATATATATAGGAGGGGTGGTCATATTTTTAAGAGGAGAGAAAGAAACAAGAAAGAAAGAAAGAAAAAAAAAAAGAGAGGGGGTAGGTTAGGGGGCCAAAG
>NC_081343.1:6086092-6127385 GCF_029784015.1 Lycium ferocissimum | reverse complement strand
ATCACTAATATTTGTCTAAAAAAGCCAAAAAAGAGATAATATAAAATAACTAAAAAGACTTGATACTACTTAAACATTATGAAAACACTTTAATACTTCATTTAAGAGTTCCCATCCATTACACACGTGATAAAATAGTCAACTAATGTTGTCCTTAGAGCAAGTTTATGCTTTGAGAACAAAAACTTATTGTTAGACTAATTGGATAGTAGTGATATGATTACCATTACTTGTGCTTAAACTCTTTTGATCATGTGTCTAATGGATGGGGGCGCTCACATGATGTATTAAAGTGTTATTATAATGTTTAAGCAGTATCAAGTCTTTTTTATTTATTTTTGGCGTTTTTAGATAAATATTAGTGATTTAAGGACCATTAAGTGTCCTAAAACTCTTTTGATCATGTGTCTAATGGATGGGGACTCTCATATGATGTATTAAGGTTTTATTATAATGTTTAAATAGTATCAATTCTTTTTATTTATTTTAGGCTTTTTAGAAAAATTTGAGTGATTTAAGGACCATTAGGTGTCTTAAAACTCTTTTGATCATGTGTCTAATAAATGGGGACTCTCATATGATATAATAAAGTATTATTATTATGTTTAAAAAGTATCAAGTTCTTCAAGTTTTTTTATTTATTTTATTATATTATTTTTGGCTTTTTTAGACAAATATTAGTGATTTAAGGACCATTAGGTATCCTAAAACGATTTGGATTGTGTGTCTAATGGATGAGACTCTAATTTGATGTATTAAAGTGTTATTATAATATTTATATAGTATTAAGTCTTTTATTTATTTGTAGCTTTTTTAGACAAATATATGCCTTAGTCTATATATACCATGTGGATGATTGTTGACCATGCGTGAAGTCGAGCCTAAGTGATGACGGTGATCTATTGGCGATGGTTGGTTTATGCTATACCTATCCACAGTCACTTAGATTTGTGAAATTTGTATTTGGGGATTGGGGTTTAATTTCTTTTTTAATTATTTTTTTATCCGTTAGAATAGTGCAAATTCAGCAGGGGTTGGGGTTTCATTGTTTTTAATTATTATTTTTGTCTGTTTGAATAGTGCAAATTTAGCAGGCTTCTCATTCCAACAGTCGCCTTTATTTCTCAAGTTTAGCACCTACCAATGTGGTTTGTAATCATCCTAGGCTACTAGTTATTATAGATTAATGTAGTTTATTACTGGTTGGCTTATAATTGTCCTAGCATACTTGGCTTTATTTTGACTGACAGACCACTGATATTTTTACAACGGTAATTAAAAAATCTTACAATGGTAACAATACACCCTCCCCCCCCCCACCCTTTCTTATATAAAATCGACCCAAAATTCAAACTCATTCATTGTCTCTTTTCTTGATCAAACGCCTCCATAGTCTATTTTCTTGATCAAACTCCTACATTATCTTTCTTGATCAAACTCCTCAAAATATCTCACCTATCCAAAATATCTCAACCACAAGATCCCGACATTTTTTTCTGTGGTGAATACACTATCTTGAAAAAATCACGCACCTAAAAGAATCCAAGTCACAGATTATTTAATTGTGCAGTTGGAACTGTGAGTTTCTAATTCCTAAGGCATGTGTTTTTTATGTGGTTTCAGCATTAAAGCCTCTAATTGATTGGTGTATGTTTTAGGAATATGGTGGTTGCAACTATTTCAGGTTTATTGATCCACACGCCGACATAACAGCAAATCTGGCAAAGAAATGTCAAATAAGCCCAGGACCTAGAAAGAGCCCAGATGTACCTAAGACACCGACATCAAAAGACTTAACCAAATTTGAACTAAAAAATAGGCTCAGAGAATCTTTAAAGAACGAGAAATTACATTAGTCATTGTTTAGAGAATCTGAAGAAAAGAAGATGGCACGACTCAATCGGGGGGTCGTGACGGGCACCCGGAGCTAACCTACCGAGCACCTCAAGACGTACATGCATCGGGTCATCATACCTGAGTGGGCCATAATTGTTATACCCCATATTTTATACGCTGAGTTTCGCCGCAAGATAGCCAACGTGAAGCTAGTAAGTAAGGTTGTTGACAAGGTTATAAGAGATTCTACATGATTATTCCACATATGTGGAAATTTAAGTTGTGTATAGCAAGTATCGGAAGATTGGAAGCGAAATAAACCAGAAAATATGAGTGTTGCAGTAGAGCAACTCGACGGCCAAGTCGGCAGATCGTCGACTAGACGACGGACCGTCAACCTGCTCGTCAAAAAACTCTGAGAGAATCAGGGGCTGCTGCAGTTCGACGGTGGTGAGTTGACGAACTGTCGACCCTACCGTCGAACCGCAGGTTGTGGAAATATTCTCTCTCCTATATATTAAAAGGCCCACGACTTGGATAATTTATTTCACCAAAAATCAGAATCCTCTAGACCCTCCAACTTCTCTCTACTCTCTCTACCCATCCATACACTTCCTAAGCAAATATTCAAGTGGAAATCAAGCTTTGGAACCCTAAATTAGTAATGGGTGATGATGATCTTTGCTTTTAGTTAAATTTTAAGGTGGTTTTGTTTTGAAACAAGGTTGGGGGAGCTAGGGTTCTTCAAGATTGAGGTATGCTCTCTCTTTATTTCTTGTATTGAGTTGATTTGGAGATTAGTAAGTCCAAAAAGTGAAGGAAATTGTGGTAGGAAACGTTATGGGACATTGTGTTGTAATTGTTGATTATGAATAGAATTATGAAGGAAGTTTTGGATTATTTTAGGTGTAAATTGTATATAATCTTCTACATATAGAATTGTTGACGTTGTTGATATTGCTGGGAGTTGATTTGGAATCTAATGGATGTCAATAAAATAGGGGAAGTGCTGCCCAAATTCCGCTAGCCCATTAGTTACTTTAGTTTGAACTTATGAGTGTTTCTAAGACTTAATCTTAGTATAAATCCTCTTGAATGTAGATTTGTGAGCTTGGGAGAAGAACGATTAAGTAGTTAAGGAGACATAAAGGTATGTTAAGGCTAACCCTTTCTTTCTTAAGGCATGATTCCTTGTTGTGAACCTATACATGATATCCATAACGTCCCTATTCCTAAAAATGCTAGAAGCTTATGATTCTTATGATAATGTTGATAAATGTCCTCCATGATGAGGATTTCACTTCTGGAGATTTCAAAGCTTATAGTTCTTGATGTTCTTGTGATATTATTGACCCTTGTTTCATGATTTTGATCTTATTCATTGTTGTTGATCTCATGTTATCGTAGTTGTTCCTTCAAGGTGAGATATAGCGATGATGATGATTCCATAATGGCAATAGGAGGTTTACCGACCTTATGTTAGTCCGATAGATTTATAACTTTTATTTGGGCTCTCGTGCATGCTTTATATATATGTATGTATTTCTCATACCTAGCAGAGCTATAGTCGGCCGGGTACGGCACGTAGATGTGCACACCACTGCAGTGGATACGTTATGATGTTACCCTGGACGCAGGATGATATGATATATGGATAAGGTTGCACGTTCTGTAGATCTAACAATTATATTATATATGTATGAAATATGTTTTTTTTAAGAGCCAAGCATGCATAATATCCGCCTTAAGAGGCAATCAGATGTACAGGTTATTTCTCCTATCTTATGCTTCTTTCCTACTTTTATTATGTTGTTATTCATGCCTTACATATTTAGTACATTACTCGTACTGACATCCTTTTGTTTATGGACGCTGCGTTCATGCCTGCAGGTAGACAGGGAGATGGACCGGACCCGTAGGCTGCTTCATCAACGTTTGCATAGGAGTTCTCCATTTATCCTGGAGCTACAGTTTAGCCAGTATTATTCTTTTGCGTATATATGGGCATGACGGGACCCTGTCATGTCCTTATGATATTTATTATTCCTTGAAAAGGCTCGTAGGCAGATGTGTATAGTTAGATGTTCTATAACCTTATCGGTTCATATTGATGTATATCATTTTTGGTAGCCTTGTCGGCTTGTACACATGGGCACAGTTGTTGATGTTTATATAGATGCGTTTTACCTCTGAACTCATGCCCTTATAGACTACCATAATTATGAGTTATCTTCTGAGGTCCACCTAGATATGAGTATGAGAAGTATGTTAAGAGGTGCTCAGTAGGTTAGCTCCGGGTGCCCGTCATGGCCCTCCGGTTGGGTCATCACAAAAGTGGTATTAGAGCAGTTTGTCCTAGGGTGTATCTACGAGCTGTGTCCAGTAGAGTCTTGTTTATGGGTGTGAAGTGTGCCACACTTATAAACAGAAGGCTGCGGGGCATTTAGAAATGATTGACCTTTTTTTTCTTCTCTTAGATCGTGCGATAGAGCCATGTTATAAGGATTCTTCTTTTTTCTGACCATGTGTTATGATTTCAGCAATGCCTGTGATGAAAAAATCTACAGCGGCTCAGAAGGATAATGTTACATCCCGTATTTTCATACGTCGGAAAGCGTGCGAGTTAAATGATATTAGTAAAGGACACGAGGTTATCCCCCAAGCTAATAGGTGGTTAAAGTGATGGTACACATGTACCGTAAGGATTTGAAGTTAAGCAAATCGAAGAAAATAAGCTTTGTCGAGGTTCAAAAATTATTTGATGAAATACGGTCCAACCTATAATATTCAGTATTTTTGAACTAGAAAAATTTAATCGTCCAATATGAGCAAAATTACCCGAGCCCGGAGAATTCGATTATATTCAAGGATGAAAATCGAGAGCTTGGGGTACAAAGAGTTTGAGGTCCCGAAATAATTTAAGACTTAACGAGTGTGACCACGGTGATTGAGAATAATATTTTATGTGTACCAAAAGGGACTATGGACTAATGCTATGTCACATAATCATGGCAATGAGTATATGAAGTGTATTAAAAATAATTGTTATTAAAGTGAATTGAGATCAAGAAATTAGTTATGCATAAACGGTTAATTGTTGAACTTAGTGGGAAGTTAATTATTCAATTATGGATTAAGTGGATGAATTATATTAGGATGACACCCCCTAACGTGGTAGCAACTAGGGTGACAAACATATATATATATATATTGTTACCAAATTAAAGGAGGGGATTAAGAGCGCATGCAACGTTGGAACCTCGTGGTGAGCGACCATGGACATATTTGTGGTGAGGTCGCCAAAGAGACAAATTGCACCCTAAAATAATAGTTCATTCTTGATCAAGAACACTTTTCTTAGGAAGGTTGAGGGAAACATTTACACTTCATTTTGAGGAAGGAATTGGGCAGCAACATTCAAGTAATTATGGTGAAGCTTTTGCTTCAATTGAGAGTTGGAGGTAGCAAGTTCAAGCCAACTAAAGCTTAGATAATTTGGGATCTATGGTGACAACGAATTTCCTTCTTACAAGAACATATATGCAACAGCTTGTTTCGATCTTAAGGTAAGGTTCCATTCCATCTTTGTTTTGTTTTAAGTTTGTGTAGTCCTTAGTCAACTAATTGGGGATGGAAATTATGGAAGAGAAAATTTAACTTGTGATTAAGACTTGATGAACTAATGGGCTGCCTTGGAGCATAAAATTGTGGCGCTATGCTTCACGAATCTGAACGAAGAAAGTGTATAAAGATATTGTATACGAGCGTATATTGGACTGTTTTGGTATATACTCTTATGTGATGATGATTTAAGTTCAAAAAGGATTAATGAAGATTGAAGTTGTCGTTGATGGTTTTGTTAGTTGGGATATTGTAAATGTGTTGTCGTGTTGTTGTTGTTACTGCCGATGTGGTTGTTGTCGTGTAGATTGTTGGTGGTTGATTGAGTTGTTTATGGGCTGGAATTTAAGGATTTGATATGATTATTTCTGTTATCGTTGTTGTTGGTATTGTTGTGATAATCGGAGATTAATTGGAAGTTCGGGCTAGGCGAGTTATATAGAGAAAATCTACCCGATTTCCGTTAAGTTCTTAGCTAATCAAAATTCTAATCAAGAAGTATGAACTAAGAAGTGATTGCCATAAGTGATTGGTTGCAGATTTATAAGTTTGGGAAGTCGTAGTTTATTAACAATAGTGTTACTCTCATATTAAATAGGCTAAAGGAGCGACAAAGCAAGCTTGGTTACGATTGATCTACGACAGGTATGTGAAGTTATCTCCTCTTTCTTTTGGCATATCTTAGATATAAGTGACGTATGATATGAGCTTTGGGGTAAATCTATTCATAAGTCCCGAGTGTGATTCATGATTCTTATTCACTTCTTGATGTTAAAACTCTTAAGGTAATCAAACTATTGCCCCTCGAGTCTTCTATACGTTGGATGGTAGTCAGTATGTAAAAGTTCCTATTCTTAAAGACTCTACAATGACTAATGTCCTTGACTTCCATAAGCTGTTTCGCACTATCTCGATACATGTTTTTGATTCCCGAAACTCTATTTGATATAGTTCATAGTGACATTCAAAGAGTACTTAACATGACTATCGCCTTGATACTCGAGTGTTAGTTAGTCTACTTATCCATTCAGTCTCAAATGATGATTTAGTTGCATATGGTTACTCACTACTCGCTCGTGCATACCGTTATTACATCTTTCACCGAGTCCCGGGCCGGTATGTATTCGTGCACGGTTCACCGCATTGTTTACCGAGTCCCTCGCCTAGAGGGCCGGGTACGTATATATATGTGATGATATGATGATATGATGATGTGATGATGGCACCGAGCCCCATGATGGGCCGGGTATGATATACATGTACATGATGTATTCACCGAGTCCATAATGGGCCGGATATGGTATATGATATAGTTATGCATGATTTTATTTCATAAGGCACGGTACGGTGATTCCTTGATTATTGTACTTGTCTCTGGAATCTCTACTTCGGTTATGATCTTTCCTACGTATTTCATGCTTTATATACTCGGTACATATCTCGTACGACCCCTTCTTCGGGGGGCTGCGTTTCATGCCCGCAAGTATAGATACTCGCTTTGGAGATCCTCCAGCTTAGGATTTCTATTCAGCTATCTTGGAGTGCTCCATTGTCCCGGAGCCTAGATTTTTGGTACAGATCCTTTTGATGTATATATATGTTTATCCAGGGGTACGGCGGGGCCTCCGTCCCGTCATATATTACTTATTGATACTCTTAGAGGTCTGTAGACATATGTGTGGGTTGTATATAGATGTTGTTCAGGTTGTGTTAGCATGACTTATGTTTTAGGACGTTCCCATTCGTAGTGGCAGCCTTGTCGGCTCGCGTATATATATTTTGGGATGTTGTATGTAGTGGCAGCCTTGTCGGCTTGCGTATATATATATATATTTTGGGATGTTGTATGTAGTAGCAGCTTTGTCGGCTTGCGTAAATATAGTTGGGACGTTCCCACACGTTATGACAGCCTTGTCGGCTTGTGTACTATGTTATCTTTTGACGATTGTGACTCCTCGGGAGACAGGTTACCTTGATATATATGTGATCTTCTGAGACGATGTTTTGTTTTTATAAGTCTCCATATTATGTTTAGTTTCGGATTGATTATAGTTAATAGATGTGTATACGAGTGTCCAGCTCGGGCACTAGTCACGGCCTACGGGGTTGGGTCGTGACAAAAGTGGTATCAGAGCAGTTCATCCTCGGAGTGTCTACAGACCGTGTCTAGTAGTCACATTTTATCGGTGTGTTGTGCACCACATCTATAAACAGGAAGCTACGGACATTTAGGATGTTACCTTTCTTTCATATCTAAGATCGTGCGATAGAGCCAAGACATAGGAAATGAGATTCCTTATAGTAACCCTTGATTTCAGCAGAAGAACGACATCGACAGAAGAAAGTGACTGATGACATTGGAAGTTACAAAGTACGCAGGTAAGCAACAGTACGAAAGATGTATGTCGGGTAAGGTATTTGAAAGTATGATTGAAATGTAAAGTGGAAGATTGAAAGGGAAAGTAAACAGGAATGCACATCGCCCAGACTGAAACGAATGCTACCCCACGCGGTCGCCCGTGCAAACTCATCATATCAAAATCAAAGGCGAATGCACGTCGCCCGGACATACGCATACATACAAACATGTGGGCCATATAGGCCATAGTAACATGCGGGGCGCTTAAGGGCGCAAAACGGACTCACATACGAACAAACGGGACCCATGACCCAAATATGACTACGAGGGCCTCTACAAACGAATGAACATACGAACATATGACGGGACGGGGCCCCGCCGTCGGCGTCACAAATGTACAAAATATACATAGCAAAACATATATACCAAATGTGGGCTCTTGGATCGAGGGGAGCACTCCAAAAATAGCAGAATGGGAAGCCTAAACCGGAGGATCACCCAACCGAGCGTACGTACCGCGGGCATGAAACGCGCGGCCCCGAAGAAAGGGGTCGATGCGAAAGAAGTACCGAGTATGTAAAGCGGGAGGTACGGTAATCCAAACCATGGCCGGAGTCGAAGATACGAACAAATACGAAATAACGGATCAAACTCGCGCGGAATGCAAATGTACGAGAATGCAAATAAAAATCATGCATAAGGCTCGGGGAACGTAGTCACCCCCCGACGCGGTGCCACAACACATCATACTCCAAAGTTTTCAAATCTCCGTACATCTCCGAACACATCATAACATCACACACATCAAATCATCGAACATATCGGATGCCATATCACATCATAACACCATAAACGGTAACCGGCCCTATGGCGAGGTCTCGGAAACCGTAACACATCATCTTGCCCGAATGTGTCATAAAGCGCACGATCACAAAATCGGCCCGGGTACCGGCGAACGGAATCATAACCATTGGCACGAGCAGTGCAGAAACCATATGGATATTAAAAGTAAATTCCAAGACTCGACACATAATTTCATATACCTTTACATTAGCCTCAGAAGGCTTAAAATGAGTATCGAGTTAATCGTAACTAATATATCAAAGTTACGGACATTTAGATTATCAATTTTTCGAAAAACACGTCGTAGGTCGTTTTCAGAAAAACTTAGTGTCATTCACAGTAGTGAACGTTCAAACAACATTATAGGACATTTCGAACGGACTTTAGAGTCATAGGCAAACGTTTCCTTTTTATATCATACGAAACTGAGTCAAACAAATCAAATAAGGGAAGTCTCGGGACTTGCGGGCCCACCTCGGGTCAAGTCGAGGCGGCAGACATAAATTGCAAACATTGGGATCCATAAAGTCATTTGTGAGAGTTTCGAAGCGATTCGGATACATTTGCGGAAGTTATGGAGGTTTAAGCCTTCTTTCAACCAAACGCAAGATTGTAGTTCAAATGCGCCGAATGAATAGTACTCGAATCGTTCGAATTTCCAAGAGCGATTATCCCCGAGGTTCCGATCTTAACCTAGTATGACTAGGACATGCCAAATGAAGAAAATGTAGGCTTTACATACCTTAATTATGCTTTACGCTCGTCCAATTTCGACTCCCGTTTCGTCAAAAATCTACAAATGGTCATTGTTACCAAATGTGAGTTTCCGACACATTTATGAATTCAACTTAAATCCATACTTGTCTACCAAAATTTCGGATTTCCCCTATAAATTCCACATCCCCGAGAATCGTCTCGGCCCAAAATATCAACAACCACAACTCAACAATACCAAGAATATCAATAATCGTCACAAAACACGCTATAAGATAAATAGTCTTCTTTTCTACATAAGGCAACAAATTCCATTCCAACTTCACAATATCCAACTAATATCATTATTCTCATATTCACTTGCTAACTCAAGGTTATTCAAACATATTTCGGACACATTTCTCATTATTCTTTACGATACACAAGTTTTCCGTCAAACCCATAATTCATCCAAAACCCCTAATCTTCAACATGCATATTCATAACATTTTTCCATCTTCAAATTTCATAATTCATAATCATAATTCACATCTAAGATCTTACTTTCATCATTATATAAAGACTATATAAAAATCACATAAATTTCTCATAACAACATACAACCAACTTCAACACCAACTTGACTCATCAAACCTCTCTTTTCATCACAAACATCACAACAACACAACTAACAACTAAATAAAATTTAATTCACTTCTCTTCCATTCTTTATGGCACACGGCCAAACACATCCTTCACACACACACACGCCATGCACACACACACCACACTTTCATAGTTCTCATCTAATTCTAATCATTATAACATATAAACTTGTTCCATAACTCAAAACATAAAATTCATACCTTTCCTTCAAATTTCAACTTGCCGCAAACGTAGCTCTTTCGCCAAACTAATTGTACCACGTCGAAGAGCGTCTTGAACTTGTTAAGAATTCATGAAGAACAAGATTTTTGGATCAAGATTGAAGGCTAGGAAATTTTCTCTTTTTTTTTCTCTCTCTCTCTTCTTCCTTGGAGCCGAATGCTCCTTTTTTTTTTTTTTTTTCTTTTCTTTTAATTTCTTGAAACTTCTATGGATTTTCATGCATGGTTATCCCCTTATATTAAGTGGTCATGTGACCACCACATGCATGGGCTTGGGCCAAGGCTTGGTTGGCCACCCCATTGATTTGGGCTCAAATTTTTCTCTTATTTTTCCTAGCCCAATTCATCACGGATCTTATTTTTAAAATCCCCAGAACTCATTTCCAAAATTCCAATTTCGCCCTTGGCCTTCCTCCATATTTCCACACCACTATTTTTCATGAACAACACACACATGGCTTAATCCCAATCAACATATGACATTATTCTTTACAAATCGAAATTATTTCGCATTTTCCAAATATGCTAAAATGCCGGATATAACAGTAAGAAATGCAAAGGAAACTCTGCCAAAATTTTCCTAGAAATAAAAAGAGAATGAGATATAGGTTTGTAATATGCCTTGAAAGGTCGTGTCAATGGTAAAGATAGGATTTGACTGAGTTGTGAGTACGGTTGACCTCGAGAAATAAGTTAACTGCTGAATTGATAGTAATAGCAATTAGGAGGTCGATATCGATATGGTAAAAAAAGAATTTGGAAAGGGCTTGTATTACTAAGAGATGATTTAGAAAAGGCTGGCAAATCTCGATAAAGGTTATATTAAGGCACCGACTGAATTGATAAGCAGGGATAAATTATGACGAGTTTATAGTTAAAAGAAGTAATAGTATGATTAAGACAAGAGTACAGAGGAAAAAGAATTGTGACGGATATGAATGTATTGATAAGACAGCTTGTGAGGTATTAAGGATAAGATTGACTAGGAAGGGTAAAAGGTTAAGTATGCTTACTCCACAGAGTGTAATTAACCCATAGTAAGAATCGTGAATAAGATTAAGAGATGTTACACTATGGGATTGAATACGAACAGGATATAATGTGAATATAATGAGGATTGTTATGAAAGTAAGTAAAGCCTAGTGAGGAAGTGGCTAAAGATATGACGTGATCTATGTGACTAGAATATAAAGGTAAGTGTGAAACGGAAAAGCGAAGACTTATCAAGTTCTGTAGGAAAAGTTTAGAATAAAGGTCATATGATAACGGAAATGATAGCGAGCATAGGAAAAGAAAGAGTAATTGAAAGAAGAAAATAAGAAGAAAGCGAGATAGTAGTGTAGTAATAGGTTATGATGTGTATAGCCGAGAACACGAGTGATATAAGTGACGGAATGGTGAAAGACTAAACTACAGAAAAGATGAGAAACGAGGTAGAATGAGTGCTAGAAAATGACTGATATGACAAGAATAAACATGGATGAACAGAATACGTTTTGAAAATAAGAAAGGGATTATGCAGAAGTAATGTTTTCTGAAGGATACAGAGGTAGCATAAGATTCCCCGTGCGCAGAAAAAAAGGGGACATAGATTGGAGAAATGATACGAGAATTCTAAAGGAAGCATCCAAGATAGACATAATTAATTGAGTAGTTATGAACTTAAAGGTATAGTACAACGACAAGGTTATAAAATAAGATTTGTCATTTAAATGAACTTGATATGATTTTGAGTAAGTTAGAAGTCGGTACAGAGTACACAATAAGGGTAAAAGGGCATAAGGCATAAAGGAGTACTGCATGTACACGATTTCACCTCGAAAATAGTGGAATCCATAAAGGACCAAGACGGTAGGCTTGAGGAGAAAATGATGTATTGTAAATCTATTAAAGGAAACATATGATATAGGTTGGGATAAAGATAATGTTACAAGAGAACTTTGGACACTTATCATCAGAATATAGGTGCTATCTAATTGAGAATTTGGAACGACTACAAGTACTAATTAATTATTGATTGGAGTAAGTGGAATGTGGCCTTGGATGAGTTGCTACATTGGTTGCATTACTCGAGTACAGATTATCAGATGAGACTTTGTACTATATATAGGAAGGTTCTCGTTGCTCATGATTTTGTTAAGGTTTCGTACGTAGATAGTCAAAGTTATAAATTATAAAGAAAGACATGGATATGGTACAGTATGCCAAGTGAATTGGAAAAATGATCAGATGAATTTGAGATTGGAAATAGGGAGATAGAGCAAAATATAAACGGATAATGGTATAAGTACACCCTTAAGGGGGGAAGCGGGTAAGAGAAATGCAAGTATAAGATGGAAACAATTGACACTGCACTATAATTGATATGGATGCTTAAACTTCAAGTAAGATCCCTTGTTACAAGTTAGTAAGATCTGAAAGCCAACATTAAATGGACAGAAGTCAAGATGGTATTTGAGATAGTGCAGAGAAATTTTTGTAAAAGATCTTGAATGATATGACATTAGAAAGTGGGTGCGTATAAAAAGAAAGAGTACAACAAGAGAATGGTATCGAGTAACTTAAGAGATATTATAAAGGATAGCAATGCTATACTGGGTTAGAGGCTAAGATGTTGGCAACAGAGTTGTTCGCTAATGATATTGCGACCTATAAGTAACAAAGGAGAAGGAATAGAAAATCTCCTATAGTAGGAAGTGAGAAAATCAAAAGGGGAATAAAGAAAGGGAAAGGAATATGACAAGATAGGCTACGAGCGAATTTTAGTACGGAGGAGATATGTAAAGCAGAATGAACCAGGAGAAGGAAAGACTATGACTAAAATTGAATATACTTTATACAAATGGTACAAGAATAGTTATGCAACCTACGAATATGTATGTTAAGAATGAGACCAAGTGAGTACTTGATAAGAAGAGCAAGGATTTAGTAACAACAATGCAGTTGTGATAATTTAGGTACATTAAGGAAAGATGTAAAGATGGTTTAAGCTAAATTACCGAGATAGAATTAATACTAAGGGAAAATAGGACATGGCCATGGTTGAGTCGAAGGTTTATCCCGATACCAATTGTATGATAAGAGGGGAGAAGGCAAGTAAAGCATGAAGACTACTGAGACGACAATAAGGTATTTCTGGGGCTAATTCGAGCACCTATGCATATTCTTGTAAAGATTGCAATAGGGCGCGTGATAGGAGAGCTAAGAGCAGAATCTGAGTAAAGAGGCGATAGAAGAGTGTTACAAGTTGGGTTAAGCGAATTATAAAATGGTTTAAGCGAGACGATCAGAACTAGCTGGTTACTAGAAGATAGTGAATTTATATGTCAAATCAAAAAAAAAAAATTCTTTCGAATTATACCATTAATGATAGACGTAGCACGGAAGCATTATGTAAAGTTATTATATGAAGGAACTTCAGCGCTACTTGATAGACAACTCTAAAGATTGAAATTAAGAGTTAGAGAGTAGAGTGACAGTTAAAAGTCTTTTAAAGAAGTCGAGAAGTAATACATGAGGCTGGAGATTCCAGAATATGCACTGCGACAGAAGAGCAAAGTAAGGTTATCAGGAAAGTGACTCACTTATATCTCTTGAAAGGATATTCCTGAGGAATCAAGGGAGTATCGCAACCGAGAGTCATTACTAAGGAAGAGACTCGTTTCCAACTATTCGAAGGGAATGTTATAGATAGCGCATATCAGAGGATTAAAATGGTGACTCCAAGAAGGAGGTACACTGTAGACTATATGATATAAGTAAAGAGTGGGAGTAGACCTATAAGAATTAGAAAAGAAAACGGGAGGAACCAATATGCGATGGTAAACCTACCAAATGGAAGGACAGGTCCTATTCTACAGTGTTGCAGGAAAGATAAACCCAAAATAAATAAAAAAACTCGACGTAAGCTTCAAGTGTAGGTGGATATATTAGATTGCAGTCAACTATGGAAGTCGCTAGATTATGGCCACTTTCCTTGGAAATTCAATACTAACTGATGTCAGAAGGACAATGGTATTAAGTTAAGCAAGGGGAGACACGACATGATAGAAAAGTAATTAATTTGTCATGAGGCCACCATAGCCAGTATACCTATATAGGACTAGTTTAACATTCGAGGACGAATGTTCTAAAGGGGGGAAGGATGTTACATCCCGTATTTTCATACGTCGGAAAGCGTGCGAGTTAAATGATATTAGTAACGGACACGAGGTTATCCCCCAAGCTTATAGGTGGTTAAAGTGATGGTACACATGTACCGTAAGGATTTGAAGTTAAACAAATCGAAGAAAATAAGCTTTGTCGAGGTTCAAAAATTATTTGATGAAATACGGTCCAAGCTATAATATTCAGTATTTTTGGACAAGAAAAATTTAATCGTCCAACATGAACAAAATTACCCGAGCCCGGAGAATTCGATTATATTCAAGGATGAAAATCGAGAGGTTGGAGTACAAAGAGTTTGAGGTCCCGAAATAATTTAGGACTTAACGAGTGTGACCACGGTGATTGAGAATAATATTTTATGTGTACCAAAAGGGACTATGGACTAATGCTATGTCACATAATCATGGCAATGAGTATATGAAGTGTATTAAAAATAATTGTTATTAAAGTGAATTGAGATCAAGAAATTAATTATGCATAAACGGTTAATTGTTGAACTTAGTGGAAAGTTAATTACTCGATTATGGATTAAGTGGATGAATTATATATATATATATATATATATATATATATATATATATATATATATATATATATATTGTTAGGTGTCAATCTTAAATTAAAGAGAGATTAAGAGTACATATCATGGTTACACGTGCAAATTGGAACCAAAAAAAATTGCATAGGCTTTATATATATCATTGTTGGCATTTTTCATATAGGAAAAAGGGGGCAGCACCTTGCTTGACCAGCAGCAACGTTGGAACCTCATGGTGAGCAGCCATGGACGTATTTGTGGCTGCCAAGAGACAAATTGCACCCTAAAATAATAGTTCATTCTTGATCAAGAACACTTTTCTTAGGAAGGTTGAGGGAAACATTTACACTTCATTTTGAGGAAGGAATTGGGCAGCAACATTCAAGTAATTATGGTGAAGCTTTTGCTTCAATTGAGAGTTGGAGGCAGCAAGTTCAAGCCAACTAAAGCTTAGATAATTTGGGATCTATGGTGACAACGAATTTCCTTCTTACAAGAACATATATGCAACAGCTTGTTTCGATCTTAAGGTAAGGTTCCATTCCATTTTTGTTTTGTTTTAAGTTTGTGTAGTCCTTAGCCAACTAATTGGGGATGGAAATTATGGAAGAGAAAATTTAACTTGTGATTAAGACTTGATGAATTAATGGGCTGCCTTGGAGCATAATATTGTGGCGCTATGCTTCATGAATTTGAATGAAGAAAAATGTATAAAGATATTGTATACGAGCGCATATTGGACTATTTTGGTATATACTCTTATGTGATGATGATTTAAGTTCAAAAAGGATTAATGAAGATTGAAGTTGTCGTTGATGGTTTTGTTAGTTGGGATATTGTAAATGTGTTGTCGTGTTGTTGTTGTTCTATCATGTGGTTGTTGTCGTGTAGATTGTTGGTGGTTGATTAAGTTGTTTATGGGCTGAATTTAAAGATTTGATATGATTATTTCGGTTATCGTTGTTGTTGGTATTGTTGTGATAATCGGAGATTAATTGGAAGTTCGGGCTAAAGCGAGTTATATAGAGGAAATGCTACCGATTTCCGTTAAGTTCTTAACTAATCAAAATACTAATCAAGAAGTATGAACTAAGAAGTGATTGCCATAAGTGATTGGTTGTAGATTTATAAGTTTGGGAAGTTGTAGTTTATTAACAATAGTGTTACTCTCATATTAAATAGGCTAAAGGAGCGACGAAGCAAGCTTGGTTACGATTGATCTACGACAGGTATGTGAAGCTATCCCTTCTTTCTTTTGGCATGTCTTAGATATAAGTGATATATGATATGAGCTTTGGGGTAATTCTATTCATAAGTCCCGAGTGTGATTCATGATTCTTATTCACTTCTTGATGTTAAAACTCTTAAGGTAATCAAACTATTGCCCCTCGAGTCTTCTATACGTTTGATGGTAGTCAGTATGTAAAAGTTCCTATTCTTAAAGACTCTACAATGACTAATGTCCTTGACTTCCATAAGCTGTTTCGCACTATCTCGACACATGTTTATGATTCCCGAAACTCTATTTGATATAGTTCATAGTGACATTCAAAGAGTACTTAACATGACTATCGCCTTGATACTCGAGTGTTAGTTAGTCTACTTATCCATTCAGTCTCAAATGATGATTTAGTTGCATATAGTTACTCACTACTCTGCTCGTGCATACTGTTATTACATCTTTCACCGAGTCCCGGACCAGGTATGTATTCGTGCAGAGTTTCACTGCATTGTTCACCGAGTCCCTCACTAGAGGGCCGGGTACGGTATATATATGTGATGATATGATGATATGATGATGTGATGATGGCACCGAGCCCCATGATGGGCCGGGTATGATATACATGTATATGACAGATTCACCGAGTCCATAATGGGCCGGATATGGTATATGATATAGTTATGCATGATTTTATTTCATAAGGCACAGGTACAGTGATTCCTTGATTATCGTACTTGTCTCCTGGAATCTCTACTTCAGTTATGATCTTTCCTACTGTATTTCATGCTTTATATACTCAGTACATATCTCGTACTGACCCCCTTTCTTCGGGGGACCGCGTTTCATGCCCGCAGGTACAGATACTCTCTTTGGTGATCCTCCAGGTTAGGATTTCTATTCAGCTATCTTAGAGTGCTCCATTGTCCCGGAGCCTAGACTTTTGGTACAGATCCTTTTGATGCATATATATGTTTATCCAGGGGTACGGCGGGGCCCGTCCCGTCATATGTTACTTGTTGATACTCTTAGAGCTCGTAGACATATGTGTGGGTTGTATATAGATGTTGTTCAATTGTTAGCATGACTTATGTTTTGGGACGTTCCCATTCGTAGTGGCGCCTTGTCGGCGCGCGTATATATATTTTGGGATGTTGTATGTAGTGGCGACCTTGTCGGCTTGCGTATATATATATTTTGGGATGTTGTATGTAGTGGCCGTTCTTGTTGGCTTGCGTAAATATAGTTGGGACGTTCCCACACGTTATGACAGCCTTGTCGGCTTGTGTACTATGTTATCTTTTGACGATTGTGACTCCTCAGGAGACAGGTTACCTTGATATATATGTGACAGTTCTGAGACGATGTTTTGTTTTTATAAGTCTCCACATTATTTTTAGTTTCGGATTGATTATAGTTAACAGGTGTGTATACGAGTGTCCAGCTCGGGCACTAGTCACGGCCTACGTGGTTGGGTCGTGACAGATAAGTTCGTGGAAGGTAGGAGGACTGAACGGGTACTGCCTATATATATAGAGGAGAGAGAGTCCCAGAATGAGATTCCATCTCGGTCCACTCTTACTCCACCCGCTCCAGAGGAGCCCCAGCTCCAGCTCCAACACCCCAGTTCCTCCATCAGATGCCTCGTTAGGAGAGACGAGGGGAAGCCATTCGGCCTGTCGACCCGCTAGTAGCCACCGGCTCAGCGGCAAGGTACGGGTCATGGTGATAGAGCTGTCAATGCCAGAGTCCGTGATTTCATTAATTTGGACCCTCCAGAATTCTTTGGGTCAAAATCGAACGAGAACTCACAGAACTTCAGAGATGAGATGTTGAGGACATTGCGGGTAATGCATAATGTTGAGTCGGTAGAGTTGACCTCTTATAGATTGCGAGATAGGGTTGTTCATTGGTATGGTACCTGGATATCTTCTAGAGGGGTAAATGCACCTCCACCTTCTCTGACAGTATTTATCGCCAGAGGTTCGACGGGTCAGAGCTGATAGATTCCTAAACCTCAGAGAAGGGAATATGAGTGCCCGAGAATATAGCCTTTGTTTTAATTCCTTGGCCAGGTATGCTCCAGCTATGGTAGTTGATATGGGAGATCACGTTCACTGGTTCGTGAATGGTTTGGGGCCACATTTGATCGATGATTGTTTGATAGCCTCGCTTCAGGAGGGTATGGATATTTCTCGTATTCAACTTATAGATGAGACCACTCTGAATACGAGAAACATCCATACCCTCCTCGAAGCAAGGCTATCAAACAATCATCGATCAAATATGGCCCCAAACCATTCACGAACCGATGGACGTGATCTCCCATATCAGCTACCACAGCTGGAGCATACCTAGCCAAGGAATTAAAAAGAAGGCTATATTCCCGAGCACTCATATTCCCTTCTCTGAGGACCAACAGTGATTCAGAGTTACCCTTACAATGATGCCGGACAGTGCCGATTAGGTACCAATGCTTGTTATGTGTCATGCCCCAGATTTAGAGAGGCATGGCCAGCACCCGGTGCCATACTCGGCCCGAGCGAACCACTTTGAATATGTAACTCTGAAGGGGTAACCCTCAGCTTATACCTGCACACAAACAATACCAACAAGCCGACAAGGCCATATTCTGAATATATATATATATATATATATATATATATATATATATATATATATATATAAAGTGACTATCTCATCTGAACGGGGTACTCACACCCAAAACATATATACACAACTGAGCAAGCCGACGAGGCTGCTATGATCATACAAAACCAACAGTGCCCAAAATAGAGATATACAAGGCCGACAAGGCTATCACACTGGAACACTATATATAGGACTCATTCACAAGCCTCTAAAGAAAACATAGTTATATCATGGTCGGGACAGGGCCCCGACCTACCCATCAGGTCGGTAATCACAAAAGTAAGACTCCAAAAGACCTAGCCACTCCGAACAAAGGGAGCTCACCAATCAGCTTATATCAGGTCCTGTCTATTGGGGAGGTCGATCGATCGTCTCGATCGTACCGTACCGCAGCATAAATCGCAAAAAAAAACAAAAAGGGCGTCGACGAAACAATGTACGGATATATAAGGCAATAGATAACTGAAACTGAACTGACGTACATGATCTACTAAATGTAAACTAAGAGTCAATAATAATCTAGAACATATCTAATCGTCTTTGTCAAATGTCATGTATGCAATACTGAAATTAAACTATCCGGCCTTATGTGGGGTCCGGTGTGTGAATGCATAGCCCCGAAGGCAACGTGAGTGACCCGAAGATCGTGTATAGCCCCGAAGGCAAATATAAATAGCCCCGAAGTCAAACTGTATCTCTGTATAGCCTCGAAGGTAATGCGCATATCTGTATAGCCCTAAAGGAAGCTGTATCTCTATATAGCCCCGAGGGTAACCGTATATGATGATGAATGCATAGCCCTAAAGTCAAAGGTATGCAATGATGCTATAATAGATATGCATGATATACTCTTGGTTTCTCAACTAGAGATGATATACTCTAACTGAATATAGACTCTCAACGAGGGATGATTTCAACAACAAGTAAGATGGAATAACATAGATATAGAAACTCTACGAATCACTCTCCTCGTATACACACTTGTTTGACTCTTACTGATTACGGGTTCATGCCAACATAAGAAAGGATAGCCATTACATACCTTTAATGCTTGATCCACGAATCAATATGTATACACTGCTCGAAGTACTTCAACCTATATTAATACATTAGAACTATGGTTAAGCTACGGAAAAGCTTAAAATGTATTTCTAAGCTAGTAGCTCAATTCTAGAAAATTGGGCAGCATCTTCGCTACGACCTTCACTTTCCAATTCAAAATACCATCAACAATAACCCAAACAACAACAACAACATATCCATGCAATACCATTGATAATCAACAACTCAAGTAATAGGATAACGAGCGGCAAGCTCTGTTTACGAAGAAACAAACTATGGTTTAAACCCCGTTTCCTTCCAGAGCTTGTTAACAACATTAACCACAATGTATTTAATTACTCTTTCTAATTTTCATCAAAAACACAACATTAAAATGGCCTCATAACAACCTAGGAAGTTACAGCAACTAAAAATCAATTTTCGGATCATTTTTTCATCAATTCTTATTTCCACAACCTAGTTCGATTCCAATAAGCTTAACCACAACATAATCAACTCAATCATTACATGATCTAGCCATATGATAACATAATACTACTTCCAAAAGTTTGCAACATCACAACACACTCCACCCAATTTTCAGCCTCTATTTCACATGTTCTTCACCAAACAAACTAGCTAGAACTTAGATAAACTCAAATACATGAAGAAGGGAGGATTTTCTTACCTAAATCAGATCTTTAAGGGATGAAACAATGACAGTAGCTTGCCCTGGATGAAAATCAATTTCCTCACTCAGATTCTTCAAGATTGCATATGACCCCTTAACTTGAATTGAAAGAAGAAGAAGATTACTTGCATATTCTTGAGGGTTTTGGCGCTGATCAGTGGAGATGGAGTTTTCTTAGAGTTTTTCTTAGTTCCTCTTAGGCTTTCACAACTTGGAAATAATGAGGAGAAAGTGATAAGTTCAGCCCCTTTAAAGAGGTCAATTTTGGCCGACCCCCTTTACCTTTTTGGAAGATTTAATCTTGGCCCTTCCTTTAGTAAGTAGGTGACACACCTACTTGTCACCTGATTGCTTAATTAAATAGGTGTCACTCTCTGGTTCCGTTGCATTTAACACGTATCTCATCCTTACATCGTAGTTAAGATACGTATCAAGTAGCTCAAGTAAGTAGGACGGAAAGTAAGTAGGTGAACCGGGCACGTCGGGTAAGCAAGCAACTCATTTTTATTTGCCCATAATCTCATTTCTCCTATTTCAAGTGCATTCATCAACCTTGACTTAGCTGGCATGTGTTGAACGAAAATATGGGACGTAACATCCTCCCCCCCTTAGGAACATTCGTCCTCGAATGTTAAAGTAGTGTCGTTATTGCCTTTGATGCCAATGTGGTTTCTTCTATTCACATACTCATCAGATATCTTTCAACTTACCATATTGACTTTCGCATCTTAGACTTCTTAATACCCAGGAGATTTAAACATGCTATTCCAAATCTTCTTCTGTCATGAGTTTCGATAACCTTTAATGTTAACTTCCCTTGACTCATTTCTGATATTTCTTATCGTGTCCTCCCTTACGTCCTACCTATTTATATACTGGAGATATGATAACTCTTAAATAATCCACCGTGGTGTGGAGGCTCCATCATGCAGTGGTTTAAATGTGATCATTATACTTTTCATATGACAATTCCTTTCTTTTCTTTATATACCGTGGATTTCCTTTGATAGCGCACTCATCTCTTCTTAATAGCGATTTAACGCCATTGTCCTTATATCCTTGTTGTTGCATTTCATTTTCCTTTCTATATCTTACTTAATTTCGAGCACTTCTCATTCTCTCTTGATTGCATATCGAGTCATATTCATGTCCTTATGGTTTATAGTTCCTTTGAACTTGTCATCCAATGCCTCATTTGTTGTTTTCTATCCTCTTGCTCTTCATCATAAGTCATATTTATGTAAATCTCTCATGAGTTATACATGATCGCATGTTCCTTCACGTAAAGCATCATTTATAGATCGAGGTGTTTGGAAAGTTTCCAAAACCCCGAGTTCGCAATTTGATGCATATGGATCCTACCGCGGTCCTTGATATACTTGGCTATATTTCTTTAGTCTCTTGTTGATGTTCTCTGGATATCCTTGCAATAGAGTAAGAGAGGAGTTACTATCTGTTGGCTTGTCCTGACTCCTCTTACTATCGTAACATATTGATTGTCCTCAATTACTTCTTGAACGTTCTTCATTACTTAACCTTTCGATGTCCTCGTTTCGAATCTATGTCATCATCACTCTTCCAATCATTTACTAAATTGTTCACATGAGTCTTTTATCACCTACTTGGTGAATGCTAATAAGTATATCCTTTACTATATCGGGTCAACGTCTACTATATAGTGGTAACTCTTTACACAACTCCCATCCTTATACCATTACCGTGATTTCACCTCCATCTCATATCCTTCCCTTAATTAAGTCCTACAACATAATCCTGTCTTGTCTTTTGCACTTCCACTCGAGGAGTTCATATCTCACTTTTGTCCTTCAGTCTATGCCTTCTATCGTCTCATTCTCATTCCTTAATGTACTAACATTTTGTTATGAGATTGGGATCAACCTTTCTATTCATTCAGTTTGTCATCTACACTCTAACTACTGCTAAACCATATAGTGGGTCTTTCTGTCGTAGCATTCCTTACTACGGTCTCAAATCCTGATTAGCCTATAATATAAATTACCTTTTAGATCCCGTTCATGTTCGACTGATAAAAGTATCTTAATATGGGTCTTGTAATTCCATGTCAACCGGCCTTAAGCACTAAATATTGAAATCCTTGTAAATTACACTCCTTTCTTATTTCATCATGTATGATTTACCTTCTTATTTGTAAACCGTATGCACAAGAAACTTATCATACTTGAAAAATACATAAGTAGCCTTTTATATCTTTCCTTGAAGCCGAAACGGCTACCATCTAGTTCTATCATCGCCTTACTATCATATCATCTCTTTACCTACAATTCACAATCTTGTCTAAAACATCCTATGTCCATCCCGTGATTCTTTTCCAACATGATCTGTAAACATAATACCCTAGCCTTCGCACTCGTTCTCAGGTTTACCCTTCTTCCCATTAATGGTTTCATATCATGGCGCATTCTTAACCCTGATTTCCATCCATAACGTGATCTCTAAAATACTCAAAATAATCCAACAACATAGGAACAGTACCTCATCCATTTTTGTGTCTTGCCTCGTCTTCTTCTTCTTAAATAACACAATCAGTATTAGATGGCCATGAGCATAACCAAGAACATCTTAAACTTAATTTTGGAAATGACTTTAACATGAAATTCAAAAGGGGGTCCTTTTGTAATTTCCCTCAATCAATTCGCAATACCGCAGACGTGCAGTCTTTCGCTACTTTGAGGTGTCATTGGTGCGTTGAAGTGTCTTGGGGATCTCTTAGAAATCTTGTAGAGCTTCTAGGTGTTTTAAGAGGGTGAAGATTCATTCTCAGCTGATGTATAGAGAAAATAAAACACTCAATAATTTATTACGCCTCATGTCTTGGTCGAAGTAATCGCTTTTCACATATCCTTGCAGTCTCATCTTAATCTTAACCCTTAACACCTAGATATCACAGAGGAATCATGTCTATATTGGTTTTGACTCTGAACCACAAGCATGCATGTTTCTCTTCCAAAGACCACCCCAATTTTCTTGTTTTCTCAAAACGATATACACCACTCAAGAACGCCATGACTAACAATGAAGCTTCAATGCATGACATTAGATTATCGAACATATTATGATGCACACAAATGCTACTTTAAGCGGTCACTTTATTTTGCTCAATTCTCATGCTTATGCCCTCACATTGACCAAAGAATGTCCCAACACACATATGTACAACAAGAATGGGACAAAGACGAAAGAGAAAAGAAAAACACTCACACTCACAAAGAAATTATATCTACACATGCAAATACCATAGGCTTGCCCTTATTTTCTATGTTTTCATCCTAGGCTCGCTCGGTTGTGATCACATTAGGACTTGTTTTGGCTTGTAATGTAGGTTTAGGGACGGGTAGGATACTTTTTGGATATTACTGACTCACCCTCCTTGAATACTATAACATTCTTCACCTTAATTCACCTCTTTTCTTTCCAACCCCTTTATTTCCTTTTAAGTTTTCAACCTCGATGTGGTTTTATTCCTAACCCACTTACAAATCTTTTTGTGTTACAATTTTTTGATTTTCTCTTCTATATATATATATATATATATATATATATATATATATATATGCACATCGAATCTCCACTAGCAAACTCCACCACCCCCAACTTATATTTTTTAACATCTACTCCACATTTAATTCACCCCTAACTTAGGCATTTTGCCTCATCTATCTAGTAGCATCAAGGAGGGAACGGGTGCGAAGATGGATTAATTGTAAAAAGGGTAAGGTTTCATAATTGGCTAGCCAAGAAAAAGGTCAAAAGGCTCAAAAAGCGAAACTAGGGATATTTGAAATATTGGTAATGCTTATTTAGGCAAAGAGACTACTTACACAAAGAAAGCCTAAGATCATCTCACATCAGACTAACTTTCAGATTTCAAACAAGACCAACCGGGCAAGTTCTAGATTATACCTGCATACATAGAACCAAACTAACAACTCACACACACATTGGCATAAGGACAATTATTTTTACACTTGTGACCTCCTAAGTAGTCATTCATCACACACAATAACCCAATAATCATAATGTCATATAAAGAATCAATCATGTCAACCAATAACTATTCTAAGTATGCATTTTTAAAATTTTCGAGGGGTCCAACATTTCTAACAACTCATAATGACATGCCATCAGTTACAGAGTAACACAAAATAAGTCAAGACTACTCTATTCAATCTAAGCAAACAACCTAAACATGCCAGTTTCAACAAAAAACTAAACCCCTCGGGAAAAGAACTCTGGCAAATAAAAGCCGAGGAGGTTCCTAAAGAAATATCTACATTATGACAACGCCAGAAATCCCCACCCCCAACTAAAAATTATGCAATGTCCCCAATGCATCAACTGTAACTATTCTACGGGTAAGGAATACCTGGCAGCACTAGGTGTTAGGGTCAGTCGGAGGCACTGGCCCCCCGTAGTGACTAGAGGATGCGCCAGTAATACTGCTCGTTGGTGCTGGACGGCGATTGTCAAACATCGATCTCTCCGTGGAAATCCGCATATGCTCCTCTTCCTCCTCCACTGTCCGGGCCAGCATCTCCAACTCTTTCACCCGAGGAACTGCATCTTTCGCTACCTGTTTCCCTCTATAATCAGGGGGTGCGGTGTCCTCCTCGAGCATCAAATTCACCATATTTATCAAAGACAAGAGATCCACCTTGCTCGGCTGAGGGGGCTCCTCAACCACACTCTGGGTCCGCGTCTGTAAGGCCAACATATCAGCCTTTAGCCGATCTAGCTCAGCTCTCATACCCATCATGTTACCGCCCGAACCTGCACGCTCCACAACAACCAACCGTGCCTCAAACCTGTCAAGTCTCGCCTGATATAACTTCTGGGCCTTGTTGGCAGCGGCTGTCATTGGTGCTAAGGCAATGTCTATCTGCTTCTTCACATACTTCTCCATTTGCCTAGCTAAAATCCACGACTGCTCATCAGCTTGTGCAGCCTGAATTACCAATCGTCGAAAATTCTCTTTGTTGAATGCGAATGGATCTTGGGAAGGCTGATAGGTGGTTGGAGGACTAGTATGGGCTCTCTGTCCTTCCGAAAGATGCAAGGGCACTGTGCTAGTGGCCTGATGCTGTGTCACTGCTGTGGGAGGCGCCTCCGTGGCAGGTGCCTCGGTGATATCAGGTCTTATGGCCCCAAAATCTGCCTGAGTGTCATCCCGAACTTGCCCCTCGGGTACTGCTGCCGGTGGACCTTCAAGTAACAACCTCACTTTCTTTTTTTTGTTCTCCTCCTCTTCCGTTTTATGAATGTCGTACATATGACTGGCTTTTACACAATGATCTATCATATGTAGTGGTTCCACATTCGCCTGTCAACATAAAGCAGTAATAAGGCATGGGTATATCAATGAAGTGGCATCATGCTGTTCCCTATCCCGAATCTCCCTTACAATAATCAACCCTATGTTAAGTGGATATCGGGTCATGAGAGCTGCCACTGTCACCGCTTGGTCGGCAGTGAGTGAATTATCACTTTGGGTAGGAAGTATCCGAAACCGCACTACACCCCTCCAAAATTTTGCCTCTAGTGACAGTGTGTTCTTGAATATCTTTGACTTTTACTCAACCTCGGTGGGCTACCCTTTGCTATAACCAACGCCAACCATTCTGTTACAGATTCTGTCATCCTCATCTGCATCTTATCATCATATTTAGCCGTGCTAAGGGGTGGAGTAAACTCAGCCCCAAAATAATACCTATTTATTGCGGTGGGTGATACGTCAACTTTCACTTTTCAAACCTCAATCACGTTCGCCAGTGGGACATCCTGCTTCAGCATTCCAGGTTTTACAATTGTGCTTAAGTGTGCACCATAATTGGCATAGAATTCCTGCACGAGCATTGGGCAATAATCTCCCGGTTCTCTGTTAAACACCTCGAATTTGAAGTGGGTCAGCAGGTCCCTGATCCCCGGGTGTTCCTCCAAGTCCCGGAATCCAATTTGCCTTTCCTCCCAAATATTTCGCCTAGGAGCACCCCCTGCCTTTATACCTTCAATGCCCCTCTCAAACCGCTCTCGTGACCCTTTTACTGCGAACCGAAGAGCATCCTCCGTTTCGGCCCTTATCAGGTTTGCCTCATCTCTTTGATAGTCTGCCACTTCCTGAGGGGTGACAGGGGTTACCACTGGATTCCAAGCTATTTCTGAGCCTCGGACTTGTTCCGGCTCGGACCCTTCCTCGCTTGACCTAGAGGAGCCCTCCTCCTCAGACTGGCAGGACACCTGAACTGGGTTAGTGCGGCCCTTCATTGAGGTCATGATTTATTTCAAGGGCTTGGTGTCCTCTTCAGACAAGTCATGGTCCGAGGGAAGATCTTTAAGCCGTGTGGTAACCCTGCCCCTTTTTCTTTGCATAACACCTCCATCTTTGTTTTTAGGCGGCATATCTGTGAAGAAAAACATTACGTGTGTTAGACAGTTGATCCATAAACCACGAAAGAAGTGGCAAGCTCTTTGGTTGCAAAATGCCATGTTTCAGCTGTGCAAGCCATATTCTCAAAGTATGGGGCGTACTTTGAAGTACAGACACAAGGTACGCGACGTACATTGAAGTACGGGACGCACTTTGTGTACATACTTAGCAACACACTGTTACACCTCGCATTTTGTACATTTGAATATTCTGAGTTAATGGCTGGAAGTTAAGGACAAGGTTATAATTATTATTTTTTTCTAGAATGCATAAGTTGCGTATTCATTTTTATTGGTATGGAGTATTAAGGGTAAATTTGGGATAAGGAAAAATTGGAGGCTAAAAGTTGGAAAAAGAATTTTCATGAAATGGCCAAAAGGCCTAGGTGGCCGTGAGCCCCACCCACATGTTGGCCAATATTTTTATGACATGGAATGGTACATGTGTGTATCTTGTATTGGAGAAGGCATGTGTATGTGTCTGTATAATTCCTTACCATGCAAGACTTATTCATCTTGTGCAAATTAAGAAACTTCTAGAAAATTTGAGAAAATTGGAAAAAAAAGTTGGAGGGAAAATAGGGGCACATGACCGGCCACGTGCCCCTTATATATATATATATATATATATATATATATATATATATATATATATATATATATATATATATGTGTGTGTGTGTGTGTGTGTGTGTGTGTGTGTGTGTGTGTGTGTGTGTGTGTGTGTGTGTGTGATGCAAAGTAAGACACAAGTCATCATTTTAACTTCAAGAAAATTCAAGAAAGAAGGAGAAAAAGAGAGAAGGGAAGGGTTCGGCCAAGGTGGCTGAACATGGCCATGGAAAAATTGGTCAAGAAAAATTTCTTTCTCCTAGCTTTCCTACTAATTGGAGGGTCCTTATTATCATGGAGTAGTTGTTGGAACAAGAAAACCATTCGTTTTGCAAAGGATAAATCCTAGCCGTGAGTTGGAAGCAAGTGGAAGAGGTAACGTTCTATCCCTTCTTGCATGTGTTATGGACGTTTGAGTATATTGTGATGTGTTGAAATGGATGAAATTCATGAAGTTGTGTGTGTGTGGAGGTTGGCCGAATGTATGGGCTAGTTTGTGTAGAAAAGATGAACTAATATTATTTAGTGTTCTAGTGATGTTGTTGTGGATATTATGATGTAAAATGAATGTTTGATGACTCATGTCAAAGTTGTAGTGTTACGGGCTGTTTTGGAGAATTAATGTGATTTCAATATGGCTCTTGCATTCATGAAAATGATGTTGCTAACATATGGAATTGTTAATATAATTTATGAATGTGGAAGAAAGAAAGGTGTTGGTAGTGTTCTTGTTGAATTGGAATGGTTTCGGGTGAAAAGCATGTATTGGTTTGGCTTGTTGGATCATTGAGCGGATTGTTTGAAATTTTCTTGAATCTTAATTGAATGACCTTGGATTGGTATTCGAACTTGAGAGCATTGGTATTGAATTGATCATATGTATTTTATTTGAATATAAATGAAATGTTGTCGAATTGTGTAGAAAGGAAGTATTGAGGTTAGAATGCGTTTTGAATCACTTATGGATATTGTTGGTATGGTTGTTGGTTTGGTTGTTGTGATTTGGCGAGTTGAATTCTCGGGGATGTCGAAATTATAGGGGAAATCTTTAAATTTTTACGTAGACAAAGTGTTACTTTAGTATTGGATGCTTAAGTGCTTATGGATAATGGTTGATACCTAATGACGTTATTGTAGATCGGGAGAAGTCGGGACGTAAGTTTGGATTAGCTTAAGAAGCGGCTAAGGTATGTTAAGGCTCGTCCCTTTCTTTCAAAGGCATGATTCTTAGATTGCGATTTCATAAAGGCTTCCATAACTTTGTTGTTTTCGAAAGTTTTGTTTTCAAAAGAATTTTGTTCCTAAACGAGTCCGAAACTACGAACGCCCGTAACTTTCACAGATGGGCTCGGATCGCTTCGAAACCATCGTAGAAGATTCATAACGAGTAATAATCTCTAACTTTCATAGGCGGGCTCGGATCGGGTTGACGCTCGCCCATGGGCCCCGCGACTTTCCTTTGTTGGTCCTAACGACCTGTTTTTGAAAAGAATTCTGAAATGTCTGTATCTTTCCAAAACGGAGGTTTATGACTCCGTAAGCTTTCATGACAACAACGATGGATATGTTTTACAATGACAACGATGATGTCAAAAATGAGAATATTTTCCTACGATGAATATGATGATGATGATTCCATGATTAAAGGTTCCAAGTCTATGATTTCAATGACGATATGAGAATGTTGAGCTATTTCTTGATTTCTCAATTTTATTCATGAATGATGACTATTTTTTAAAGATTCCAAAGTATATGAATTGATGTCTTATGATCCCATTTTATGTTTCCTCGTGAAGTTATTCTTCATTGACAGTCTCACCTTATAATAATCGTTTCTTCAAGGTGAGACAAAGCGACCATGATTATTCCATAGCACAATCGGAGGTTACCGACCTTATGTCACTCCGATATATACATGACTTTCTTTGGGCTCACATGCATGCTACTTACATGATATATGAACATGATATATGAACATGATATATGAATATGATATACGTATATGCATATGGGGAATATGGGAAAAGGGCGAGAGCGTTATATATGCGTAACCACCTGATCAGTTGGTATAATATGACATGATACCGTCCCGGACGCGGGATGCCCGGACGCGGGATATGTGGTTATGGATCGGGCTGCACGTTCCGCAGCAATATAATATATATATATATATATACGGATCGGGCTGCACGTTCCGCAGCAATATAATATATATATGGATCGGGCTGCACGTTCCACAGTAATATAATATATATATGGATCGGGCTGCACGTTCCGCAAAGAATATAATATATATATGGATCGGGCTGCACGTTCCGCAACACTAAACGAAATGGTTCCGCCTAAAAGGGCACTCGGATGTACGTGCGGTTACTCTTTATCTCATGAAATGCCCTATGTTTTCGTCTTGTTACTACTCATGCTTTGTATCCTCTAAAATGTTTTACTCATGCCTTACATACTCGCACATTGCTCGTATCGACGTCCCTTCTTGTGGACGCTGCGTTCATGCCGCACGGGTACACCTGCATGAGTTGAAGATATTAGCGAAGATGTTCCGGCGAGATTGGCGAGCTCCATTTTCTCCGGAGTCTTTGCCGAGTCGAGCATTATGATATGGTTTCATGTTCCATGTTAGAGACTTTGCGGACGTTGTCGTGTATGTAGTATGTCGAGTTTTGTAAGCGGCTCCATAAGCCGTGTATTGTGATGCATTATTCTACGGGTCTTATACGATCACAGGTCTTACTTGATTTGAAAGGGATGAAAAGCAAGTTTGTTTCTGAAAAGCTTTCATTATGTACTCATGTTATGCTATGAGGGCCCAATATGATTATGAGTGCCACGAGAGTCAGAGGGTTAGCTCGGCCCTAGGTAAGGGTCGGGTTCCCATCACGCCCTAACGAAAATTAGGGTGTGACACACACCCCAGAAGGGTTTCTGTAAATGTCTACTGAAATACGTGATCAATGTACGGGACGTACACTAAAGTACGGGGCGTACATGTATCACGTATTCTCAAGAACTGCTAACAGCCCTTTTTTTGCGAATATTTTCTACGACTTACACAACATCACCAACACATAATTTACTTCTTTCATGCTTCAATTTTGGGGTTTTGGGGCGCGGGTTACTCAGACTTCACCCGTGTTACAATTATTTTCTTTGTGACAATTTATCGAACAGTTGGCGGGCATAGCAACTTTAGGCTTCAAAACTGAAACCATTCATTGGAATGCCCTCCAACCCAGTGGGAAGTATGAATTCGTACTCCAGACAGGAAATAGCCATACATGCAGGCGGAAGGTGGACATCGGGAAAAGAAAAGGGCAGAACAGTCATTGTAAAAGAAAGGACGTATTACGAAAACGTCTCGGAAGCTGTAAAGTTTCGGTTGGCTCTAGATCAGGTAATAAAGGGTATACGAGGAAGGAGACGCGAAAATATCAGCATTAAGGCAGCGAATTTCAGCAAAGTTTCGAGGTTAAGCGTGCTCGAGGGGGCAATTCTAGGATGGGTGACCCCGGGAAGTATGCGAGAAATCCGACATATTCAGACCTAAGAGACCAGTGAGAAGTTAGAGTAGCCTAAGGAAAACTAGAGCATATGGAATAGTTGGAGATCATAAGAAGATGCATAGGACGAGGCAGACATGCTCGGTGAAGAGACAAGAAGTGCATCATAGCCCTAGAAATAGGATAGGCTTGACGGTGTTTGGAAGTATTTTGTGGGCTAGTTAATAGTAATTATACATACATGTATATGAAGGTGTAGGATATCCCAAGATGATTGTGTCGGTGGACATGTGAATCTCAGTGACCAAAGTTACGATACGAAAGGTATTAATCGAGCAAGGGTACCGAAGTTCGAGTGGCAGCAAGGGTAAATGGTACAAGTGTTGCGAAAACAAGCCGTTATTATTCTACTATAGATTGAGATTGGGAATAAGGATACGAGGCGAAGTATAACTGGATAATGGTATAGGTATACCCCAAAAGGGGGGAAGCAGGTGAGGGGAATGTAAGGAGAAGATATAGACAGTTGACACGGTAGTATATTTGACATGAACGCTTAAGCTGCGAGGAGACCTTTCCTAAAGTGAATTAGTAAGGTCGGGGGAAACCGACAATGAGTGGATAGAAGTCCGGATAATGTTTAAGGTAATATGAGAAGTTCGCACAAACTTTGAGTAGTGCGACGCCAGGAAATGGACGTATATGAAGAGAAAGAGTACGACAAGGAGAACGGTATTGGGTAGCTTAAGAACTAATGTGAAGGACGGAAAATAACTTCGAAAAGGGAGCTTCCCCGAGGTGCTTATGAGACTCCGTACGACTAGTTGAACATTCGAGGACGAATGTTCTAAAGGGGGAAGGATGTTACACCTCACATTTTTTGGCACATTTGAATATCCCGAGTTAATGGCGAGAAGTTAAGGACAAGACTATGTTCTAAAATTATTTTAATGCATTAGTAGGTTATGAGCATCATTTACGGACGTTGGTAGTATGGAAATAATGAGAAAGGTTAAGGGTAAAAAGGAAAATTCGGAAAAGGGTTCATGGAAATACTATGGAAGGCTAAGGGTAAAATGGGAATTTCACAAGAAGTCTTGAAAATCTTGGAAGGGCCATGTTGGCCGTGTGGTACATAGCTATATGTCCACATTTTATTTGATGGGGACTAATTATACATATGTGTGGACAAAAGCTTACATAAGAAGACAATTGGTCTTCTTTGTATATTTTGAGAAAATTCAAGAAAAAAGAAGAAATTTCTAGAGAAAAAGAGGGGGCATGTGCCCCTCATGTGCTTATGGAAGTTATATATATAGGGTTGGTCATGTTTTAATTCAAGAAAGTGGAAGAGAAAGAGAGCAAACAAAACAAAACAAAAAAAAAAAAAAGGGAGAGAGGTTCGGCCATGGTTGGCCGAACTTGGAGGGGTGAGAGACATGGTTCAAAAATTGTTTTCTTTCACCTTTTCTACTAAATGGAAGATTCTCTACAACATGGAGTGTTCAGTGGAGCAAGAAAAATCCATATTCATACAAGTGACAAGTTCTAGCCAAGTGAGGAATCAAGGAAGAAAGGTAAGAATTCATTTCCTCTTGATGTTACGGATGTTTGTGCATGTTGTTGAGTATGGTAGAATGAAGAAAATGGATGTAGGGGTAAGGCCGTGTGGTATGTGGTTATGGCCGAGTATGTAGTGTATTGTATAAATGTGATGAACGGATTTTATTTAGAATTTCGATTGTTGTTGTTGTCATGGATGAATTGTATATGTGGTAATGTCAAGAAATGAATGAAATTCATGAAGTATGTACATGCATGGTGTGGCCGAATGGGGTAGTTGGTTGTGTAGAAATGATGGATTAATTCTATGTAGAATGTTAGTTGTTGATTGAAATGGATAGAAAGGGATGGAAATGCATAAAACTTTATTGAAGTGTGCATGTAGTGTTGTGGCCGTGGGCATGGTGTAATGTAGGAGAAAATGAATCAATTCTATTTAATATGTTGATTGTGTCGTTGTGGATTCCATGATGTAAAATGAAGGTTTGGTGGCTTGAAATGGATTTGAAGTCGTATGTGCATTGTTGAAGAATCTAGTATGACGTTAACATGATTCCTTGTAATTGCATGAACAATATTGCTAATGTGTGGTTGTCATATTTTACGAATATGGAAGAAAGGGATTGCTAATGTTAGAATATGTTTGGAGATGCTATTGTTGGTTTTGTTGTTGATATTGTGGCCGAGTTCTATTCTCGGGTTGTTGTTGTTGAATTGGGCCGAGCCATATTCTCGGGACGGTGTATTTACAGGGGAAATGCTGCCGAAATTTCGGCAGACAAAGTGTTATTTTAAAGAATCAACTCATAAATTCCCCTAACTAAGTTTTGGTAAACATGACCAAATTGTAGATTTTGGCGAATTTGGAGCTTGAATTTGGAGCAGCATATGGAGCGGAAAGAGGTATGTAAGGTCTTACTTTCCTTCTTTGGCATGTCTTAGATGTATTAGGCTTGAAAACGTGTCTCGGGGACTATTCTAATCCTAGAAATCCGAGGTTGAAATTAGTTACTATTCATTCAGTAAGATTGAAGTAAATGTTCATGAAAGGTTGAAAGAAAGGTCCAAACACTTAGAACTTGCATGATTAGGACCCGATTACCCTAAAACTTCCATAAGTATTGTCATGAAACGTATTATATGTAAATTGTGTACGCCACCTCATTTGATCCGAGGTGGGCCCACTATTCCCGAATTCCCTCCTATGGTCCCATTAGGCTTATTTTCGTACTATAGTCAATGAAAGTTCTTGGTTATCATTCCGACCATAAAATAATAGTTGTTTTAACTAAACCCTTGACCCCAAGGCATGATTTCCCTTACTAAAAGTTTACAAATGTTTTTCACAAACAAAATCCCTTTTTCTTCAAAGACCAAGTTTTACAATCTTGAAAGTCCTAATGATTAAAACGACGACTATGGTTCTATGATGATAAAGATAATGCTAGATATGAGAAGAAGTCTATGATGTGAATTCCAAGGATATGGTCCTACTACGAATATGACGATATGAAATGTTAAGCCATTTTTGAATAATGACTATTTTCAAAGGTTGTAAAATAAACGAAATGATGCTTTATGATTCCGTTATATGTTATTCCATGAAGTTACTCTCCATTGGTGGTCTCGCCTTAAAGTACTTGTTCCTCCAAGGTGAGACAAAGCGACCACGGTTATTCCATAATGCAAATCGGAGGTTTCCGACCTTACGTCACTCCGATAGAGTTATAGCTTTTGATTGGGCTCCAATGCACGCTGATGATGGATATAATTAAACTGGCCTAAAGAGCCAGGCACGACCGCCACTACGATAGGCGTAGTGGTCTGCATATAATTTAATCGGCCTGCGGCACGACCGCCACTACGTGTGTAGTGGACCGCAAATAATTATACCGGTCTAGAGGGCGGCACGACCACCACTAGTGGGCGGCACGACATAATTACCCCCGGACGCGGGAGGCCCGGGACGCGGGCTAATGATATTATGTGATGCGAGCGGTGTTACGATGTATGTATTAAGGTAAAAGTGAGCGTGCATAATTCCGCCTCGAGAGGCAAGCAGATACAGTTAGACTCTTTTCCTCTTATTTCCCATGACTTCTTATTATATGTTGTCCATGTCCTGTCTATTTTATTATGTTATTATTCATGCCTTACATACTCAGTACATTGCTCGTACTGACCCCTCGTCTTCGGGGGCTGCGTTCATGCCGCGCAGGTACACCCAGACGGATAGAAGCCAGGATAGAAGATGTTCCAGCGAAGTTGGCAAACTCCATTTGTTCTGGAGTGTCGCCGAGTCAGCATGCTATGCCAGGATGTCTTGTTTGAAGTTAGAGACTTTGCAGACAGAGTCGTGGGTTTCGGGAGTCAGTTGTACTATGATACGAGTTTTGTACAATTATAAGTTTTATTTAATTTGAAGGTAACAAGAGAACGTTTCAGAAATCTTATTATGTATACTTGACTTAGAGATTCAAAAAAAAAAAATTCACGTAGTACGAGTCAGTGGGTTCGCTCGGCTCCGGTTACGGGGTCGGGTGCCCATCACACCCTAGTAAAGTCGGGGTGTGACACCTGCACTTACTTCTTGGGCAAAAAGATGAAAATTTTGTGTTTTAGAGTGACTGTTAAGACTATGATTTATAGGGGGCGTATATAACTGAGTTTGGGGAGTTGATAGGGGTGAGTGGGAAGGTGGAAGTCATGGGTGTTAAATGGGAAGGTGGAAGGTAGATGATGGGACGTGGGGTTGGAAGATGGAGGGAAACCAGGAGACAGGGGTGGAAGACGAAAGAGGAGGAGTGGAAGACGAAGGTTTCACAACCTTCGTCAATTTTGTATATTTTTTTTTCTAAATTTACTGTACACGGAAAAGGTACGCCCCGTACAATGGAGTACGGGACATACTTAGAGCACGTACCTCCTTTCCTTCAGCCAGTGAGTAAGTTTTTACTTACCTGATAGTACGCGGATAAGGTACGGGACGTACAATGAAGTACGGCTCGTTCTTTAATCACGTACCTTCTAATATTTTCCAGTGAGTTTGCAAAAAAAATTTCTTTAAGTACGGGCAAGAAGTACGCCTCGTACAATAAAGTACGGGACGTTCTCACAGCCCGTACTTCGACGGTCAAACCTTTGCCAAGAAAAAATTTCGTGCCTCCTACAAAACGAACAAACATTACACTATTCTAAGAAAGCTGTAAAACATAGGTTGCCTCCCCTGAAGCGCTTGATTTAACATCGCGGCACGACGGTGTTATCAATTTACTCTTGGTTGGGACTCTCCGAGTCAGCATTCGTCCCAAGGTGCTTCAACCGATATCGGTCCACAATTCTATCTCCGTCAATCGTACCATGGTAGTGCTTCACCCTCTGCCCGTTCACCTTAAATGTCCGAGTTTCGTCTTCGAACTTTAATTCAATAGCTCTATGGGGTGAGACACTTACCACTTCAAAGGGACCTGACCACCGTGATTTTAATTTGCCCGGAAGTAGCTTCAATCTAGAATTAAACACTAAGACGGGATCACCCTTGTAGAATTCCCGCTTCAGGATTTTCTTGTCATAATACTGCTTCATTCTCTCTTTATATAGCGCTACACTTTCATACGCCTGATAGCGGAACTCATCCATCTCGTTAAGCTGAAATAACCTGAGTTTGGTCGTTTCTTCCCAATTCATGTTCAATTTATTCAAGGCCCACATGGCCTTATGCTCAAGTTCAACTGGTAGGTGGCATGCCCTCCCAAAAACTAGCTTGAATGGTGAAGTCCCAATCGGAGTCTTGAAGGCAATCTGGTAAGCCCATAGAGCATCATCGAGCTTATGGGCCCAATCAGTTCTGTCTGCATTCACCGTCTTTGCTAAAATATTCTTTATCTCCCGATTAGAGACTTCAACTTGCCCGCTTGTCTGAGGATGATACGGGTTGCCACCCTATGCTTGACTCCATACTTCTCCATCAATCCCGTAAAGGCTTTATTGCAAAAGTGAGAACCACCATCACTGATTATTGCCCTTGGGGTACCAAAACGAGTAAATATGTTCTTTTTCAAGAATCCCATGACACTTTTGGCTTCATTATTAGGTAAAGCCATCGTCTACCCATTTGGAGACATAATCAACAAACCACCAAGATGTATTTCATGCCACAAGAGCTTACAAAGGGACCCATAAATCAATTCCCCAAACATCGAACACTTCAACTTCCATTACAAAGTTCATAGGCATCTCTTGCCTCCTACCAATATTCCCTTGCCTTTGGCATTGATCACAAGAACGCACCATCAGATTGGCATCATGAAAAAGAGTCGGCCAATAATAACAACATTTGAGAACCTTGGCAGCAGTTCTCGTACCACTATGATGTCCCCCGACCGGAAAGTCATGGCAAGCCTTCAAAATCTCCAATACCTCACTCTCTGGGATACAACATCGAATAATGTTATCAGTGCAAGTTCTGAACAAGTATGGTTCATCCCAATAGTACTGACGAACATCCCGCAAAAACTTCTTTTTCTGATACGATTTTATCTCATCGGGAATGACACCAGTCACCAAGTAGTTAGCAAAATCAGTAAATCAAGATGCCACCTGCATAGACACCGCCAAAACTTGCTCATCTGAAAATGCATCTTCAATGTCAAGTTCTTCTGCTGGCACCCCAGTTTCTTCAAGTCTAGAGAGATGATCTGCGACCTGATTTTCGGACCCCTTTCGATCTTTTACTTCGAAATCAAACTCTTGCAACAAAAAGACCCAATGAATCAGTCGTGGCTTAGCTTTCTTCTTTGCCATCAAATATCTCAACGCAGCATGGTCGGTGTACACCATAACCTTGGACCCCAGCACATAGGACTGAAACTTCTCAAAAGCATAGATGATTGCAAGAAGTTCTTGCTTGGTCACCGTGTAGTTTATCTGTGCCGCATTGAGTGTCTTATTAGCATAGTAGATTGGGTGCATAATTTTATTGTGCCTCTGGCCAAGCACAGCACCGATCGTAAAGCCACTCGCATCACACATCAGCTCAAAAGGTAAGGACCAATCCGGAGTAACAATCACAGGAGCAGTAGTAAGGCGCTCCTTTAATTCATCAAATGCCTTTCGGCACTTGTCATCAAACATAAATTTAGCCTCTTTTTCAAGAAGCTTGAACATCGGGTTAGCAATCTTAGAGAAATCCTTGATGAAACGCCTGTAGAACCTAGAATGTCCTAAGAAACTTCGGACACCTTTGACTGAGATGAGTGAAGGAAGTTTCGCAATCACATCTATCTTCGCTTGATCGATTTCAATTCCCTTTTCAGAGATTTCGTGACCGAGGATGATCCCTTCCTTCACCATAAAGTGGCACTTCTCCCAATTTAGCACCAGATTTGTCTCCTCACATCTTTTCAGCACTTGACCCAGATGGTCAAGACAATCATCAAACAAGTCACCAACAACAGAGAAATCATCCATAAATACCTTCAAGAAGTCCTCTACCATGTCAGAAAAGATCGACATCATGCACCTCTGAAAAGTGTCTGGTGCATTATACAACTAAAGGGCATTCAGCTGAATGCAAACGTCCCATACAGACAAGTAAAAGTCGTCTTCTCTTGATCTTCTAAGGCAATGTTGATCTGATTATAGCCAGAGTATCCATCTAGGAAGCAATAGTACGATCTCCTAGCTAGCCTATCCAGCATCTGATTGATGAAAAGCATGGGAAAATGGCCTTTACATGTGGCGATGATCGACTTCCTATAATCCGTGCAAACACGCCCACCCGATACTGTACGGTGGGAATCGGCTCGTTCTTTGCATTAGGCACCACAGTGATACCTCCTTTCTTTGGTACACATTGAACAGGACTTACCCACTTGCTATCTGGATAATACTACCCCAGCATCTAACTACTTTATGATCTCTTTTTTCACGACTTCTTGCATGTTCTGATTCAATCTCCACTGATGCTCAACACTCGGCTTGCTGTCTTCTTCTAGCTGAATCTTATGCTCACAAATACTAGAAGGAATACTACGAATGTCTGCTATGGTCCAACCAATAGCACGTCTGTACTCACGCAAAATCTCTACTATACGCTCAATTTGTTCCTCAGTCAATAATGTCGAAATACCATCGGCAATGTCTTGTTCGGACCAAGGAACCCATACCTCAAATGTGATGGGAGCTGCTTGAGCTCAAGCTTTGGAGGCTCGACAATAGAGGGTTTAGCTGGTGGAGTAGTTCTATTTGCAAGATTAAGATCAAGCTTTCTTGGGTGATAAGTGTAGGAACCTCGACCCTCAAGTGTGTTTATAGTTTCCACGTAGCCCTCCATATCCTGACGTCAAAATTTATCGAAGCTGGTAGAGCTTCTCCCACTTTCTTCTTCCATTTTATGTTCAACAGCATCATCAATCCCATCAAACGAATCAATAACCGAGATACTCTCATAAGCGCTTAGCAACTTCATCCTCTTTCTTGCTTGGAAAGTCACTTCTTCATCATTCACTCGAAACTTAATTTCATTCTTCTCAGTCCATAAACGCTCTTTCCGTAGCAAGGAACGGTCTTCCTAAGATGATGGGAATATCTCTATCCACCGCGCAATCCAAAATTATGAAATTAGCAGGAAACATGAACTTATCTACTTACACTAACACATCATTTATAACCCCAACTAGCTTCTTGATAGATTTGTCAGCCATCTGTAATCGCATAGAAGTCGGCCTACGAGTCCCCAATCTAGATTGTTTGAAAATAGCAACGGGCATCAAGTTGATACTCGCCCCATTATCACACAGAGCACGGCCGAATGCATGAAGCCTAATATTGCACGGAATGGTAAGCGCCCCTGGATCTCCCTTCTTCTAAACTGTGGTGGAAGTAATAATTGAACGCACACGATGAGTCCAACTGAAGGGTGTTAGTGTGTTCTCAAAAATTAATTTGAGGTCTGGTTATCACCAACTACGGGTAAGTGAGCAAGATGTCCCTAAAACTGCTTTTAGGACTCGGTATAGCCATTATGAATTTTTGGTGATGCCATTCGGGTTGACAAATGCACCTGCGGTATTCGTGGATCTTATGAATCGTGTATTCAAGCCTTATCTTGATCAATTTGTGGTGGTCTTTATAGATGATATTCTGATATATTCCAAGAATAGGGAAGATCATGATAAACATCTCCGGATTGTCTTGCAAATTTTTAAGGAGAGGGAGCTCTATGCTAAGCTTTCCAAATGTGAATTTTGTCTTAGTAACGTGGCTTTTCTAGGGCATATTGTGTCAGCTGAAGGTGTAAAGGTGGATCCTAGTAAGATCCAAGCTATTGTTGAATGGAAATCGCCTAAAAGTCCAACTGAAATTAGAAGCTTCTTGGGCTTAGCAGGATACAATAGAAGGTTTGTCAAAGGCTTTTCCATTATAGCCTCTCCCTTGACTAAACATTTGAGGAAAGAAGTCAAGTTCGTGTGGGATGACAAATGCCGAGAGAGCTTTGAAAAGCTCAAATCCTTGTTGACACAAGCCCCTATACTTACTCTACCAACTGAAGGGAAAGAGTATGTGATGTATAGTGATGCATCTCATCATGGTTTGGGATGTGTTCTTATGCAAGAAGGGAAAGTGATTGCTTATGCCTCTCGAAAACTGAAACCGCATGAGTTTAATCGTCTTACTCATGACTTTGAGCTTGCGGCCATTGTGTTTGCTTTGAAAATTTGGAGGCATTACTTGTATGGAGAAAAGTGTCATATATTTACTGATCACCAGAGCTTGAAATACTTAGGTACACAAAAAGAGTTGAACTTGAGACAACATAGGTGACTTGAACTCGTCAAAGATTATGATTGCATGATTGACTATCATCCGGGTAAGGCCAATGTTGTTGCAGATGCTTTAAGTCTCAAATCCTTTGCAAGTTTATGGTTGAACTCAAAGTTTACTTTTGGGTAAACAAGCTTTTTTTGGAAATTCATCTTAAGAGGTCCGGATAGTCATTTAGAACTTATGTGCATATCTGGTTCGATTCCCAATGCACTCGGGTGCATTTTGGGACTCAGGTTGGCAAATTAGAATTGAGGTATCGGGGGTTGACTCAGTCAACGAGACCTCTGTTGGGAATTCTGAGGCTACGAGTGCGTCCGTAGCGTCTTTTATGTGTGTTTGTGTAAGTGGTTTGTGAGCAGATGGCCTCGGGCGTTAGTCGAAAATTCGGGTTGAGTTGTGAAACTTGGGAATTTTTCTGGCATCTGATTCCCGCTTTGGCTGTAGCGGTACCGCTATGAAGGTCACCGTGCCGCTGAAACGGCTGTGCCATTTGGGCATGACAGCTGTAGCGGTCATGGGACTGCTGTGGCGGCGCCGCTGGAACGGTAATCTCGCCGCTGAAGCAGGTGACGGGCAGTTAGTTCATTAAATGAAGTGTTAAATGCCCTAAGTCCCTTATTTATTACTATTCCAAAATTTGAGATTTTAGGAGCAATTCTAGAGTATTCTTGGAGAAGATTCTTGGTGGTAAGTCCTTCTAATCTATTTGCTATTCCATTACCCCTAATCATCTTAGAATCCCTTTATCTTGTTAGTTCTTTAAGTGA